>NW_027498877.1:0-132726 GCF_021521415.1 Bidens hawaiensis | reverse complement strand
TTGCGGACCTAACCCTCGTGGGAAACATCTATTTAACCCTAAGATTATCCGTAATCTGCCGGGGTCACTTAGTGTTTCTTCATTGGCGCCATCCGTGCATAAAAGCTAAAACTAATTTTTCTCAGTTTTTTCAAAACCTCTGGAAAGATGGTTAAGGTTACTCCGGTGCCAAGGCCAGCGAGTGACCAAGAAACCCCGGTAACCAAAACCCCAGCTACTGGGGGGAACATCGGCGAGTACACAAATTTTACGAACCACTACCCCCGGTTACCCAAGCCGGGGCAAGTGCAGTAAAACAATCCTCCCCTGGGATTCATTGATACCCAGGTGGAGAGGCAACAGACAAGGCTCCCCCCGCCAAACACTTGATCAAGTGAAAGCGTGGGCGGAAGCACGTCAGAAGGAATTCCAAGCGGAGTTGGATGAACGTTTGCGTTCACTCCAACAGGCTGACGAATTCGGAAGTACTCGACAACAGCTCAACACGAGCAATGATTGCGAGTACTTGGACGATGATTGGGAGGAGTCCGACAGCGACGCAAACCCTCGTCATAGGGAGAAAGGGAAGCGCAAAGAAACGGACTTCCAACCGAGAAGGAATTTTGGAGAAACCTTCAAACCGAGGAACGCGGGGGGAAACTCACGTGACTTCTCCAAAACCTTTACACCGACTGTTGCAAATGCGGGAACGTCCAAGTTTGCAAGGGACATTGGCGGAAGCAATCGCCCCGAAGAGTGCTGTAAGGCCCCCGTTACCGGTAACCCCTACTTTTGTGTTGGATTACTCATAAACACAGTTCTAAATATCAGAGTTAATTAAAACATTTACGCGGAATATAAAACTTTCATAAAACATTACAATATTTCATAACTTGTCTCAAAACGTATTTTGTCTTTCACATTAAAACATTAAAATTAAAACATCGTAAGTCTTCAGATGCCAGGCTCTTGTTCTTCTGCCATGTGTCCCCCGCTCAAGTCAGCTGTCTCATCCTACTCACCTGCGTGCATACTAAAAGTCAGTTACGCTGAGTGAGTTCTAGTTAATCACATAATCATACAATACATTCTTTACACTTCATACTTAACCTCTTAACTTTCTTTCATACACACTTAAGTGCTTTTACTTCCATTTTTACCTTCATACTTTCTTTACATACATAATCATATACGTTTTAAAGAGCCTTTCGCCCTATAACCTCACAGATATTATAAGGGTCTGGTCCCTAGTTTTCGAATATTAGAAGGGTTCGATTCCCTAACATCACAGATATTATAAGGGTCTGGTCCCTACCATCACAGATATTATAAGGGTCTGGTCCCTAGTTTCGAATATTAGAAGGGTTCGATTCCCTAACATCACAGATATTATAAGGGTCTGGTCCCTAACATCACAGATATTATAAGGGTCTGGTCCCTAGTTTTCGAATATTAGTAGGGTTCGATTCCCTCTTCGTTCCATACATTATACCCCGAGTATTTTTAGGGGCTCGGTACCCTTTTCGTAACCATACAACCATACATCATACCTCGAGTATTATTAGGGCTCGGTACCCCTTTTCTTAACCATAACGACCATACATCATTATTTCCTTCTTTTATTATCTCTATCACGTTCATACGCATAAGCATTCATATTATACTTACCTTATACATAGCATTACAACCTGACAGTACGTGCAATATCCGAAGATCGTTCACGTACCATCAAGCAATCATTCTTACATAACACATATATCACATAGGGCATACACTTATCACTTAGGATAAATGTATTAACAACACATCAAGTATGCACACAGCCCCCGAAAACATAACAAGGAATGGGGCTAGAAACTCACCTGAACACGGTTACGTTCACCGTTAATCGTAATTCCTTTCTTCAGAGTTGCACGGCTGACTGTATAACAAGTATACGTATCAATTAACTATCACTTCTCATAATGTATGTCTATCTTTATATGACCCACAACGAACGGGGGTCCGGGGGCAGCGCCCCTAGCAGCGGGGTCTAGGGGCGGCAGCCCCTAGCAGGGTCCAAGGGGTAGAGCCCCTGGCTGGGGTCGAGCTGCCAGGTCAGCTTGGAAAAATTTTATTTCCATTAACTGTCTTAACACATTTTTCATTAGATTTTTAGTTTACTTCCTAATCGAAACTTGGCTTTAGGCGAAGTTAAACCTTAGGCGAACTTAGCTTTAGGCGAAGTTAAACCTTAGGCGAACTTAGCTTTAGGCGAAGTTGTCATCAGGCGAACTTGGCTTTAGGCGAAGTTGTCATCAGGCGAACTTGGCCTCAGGCGAAGTTGTCATCAGGCGAACTTAGCTTGCAGGCGAAGTTCATCAGGCGAACTTAGCTTGCAGGCGAAGTTCATCGCTTTGAAGGCGAAGTTGCCCAGATGCAGGCGAAGTTGCCCAGACAACCGCTGTTCGGTTTTCTTTCCAGCATTTTGAGCGATTTTAACACCCTTGCTATGGTTCAATATCACCCACTACGCTTCCCGACCATTTTCGGTCGCTTATACACTAAAAAAGCTTGTATCTTTAAACTTCAAAGATCAAGAATCATACCTTTTTGGGCTTGTTTGGATCTCGTTTACCTTGCTAGTACACTAATCGCTCTCTCTCGGACCTGCCCGACTCTTCCCCTTGGCTCGGCCGGCCGGCGGCGGTATGCGTGTGGTGTGTGTGTGTTTTGGGGTGTTAGGGAGTTTGGTGAAAATGAAGATATTTTGGGATTTTGGGGGTATTTATATCCCTGAAATCCCATTCTCATTTAACCCATCTCAATTAATCCACGTCCAAGACCCACTCCCTACCCGATATTAATTAATTACGCGAAATCACTAAACATAACTTCCTTTATTCATCATTAAAATTTTTAGGATGTTACAAGTGCCAAACAGATGTCCAACATCGGCACTTATGATGGCATATCCGACACAGACGATCACTTGAACAGATTCATAGCGGGGGCAACCGTCAGCAACTGGACGGAACCCACGTGGTGTTATATGTTCCAGATGACGCTGGTCGGAGCGGCCAGGGCATGGTTTGATCGTCTACCGGTCCACCACATCTATGATTGGGCGGACTTCCAGCACAAGTTCAGCCAGCACTTCAGTCAACAGGGAAAATATACTGAACAGCAGTGGACGATCCTCAACTGCGTTAGAGAGGAGGATGAATCTTTGCTAGACTTCATCACTCGCTTCAACTCAAAGAAGCTGAGTCTGGGCACCATAAGCGAAGATCTTGTTCGCGCAGCTTTCATCCAAGGCGCCGAATACCCAGAGCTTATCCGCACACTGACGGGTAAAGACGGCATGCCATCCACATGGGATGCCATCATGACGGCAGCCAAGCGCTTTGCCGAAACGGAAAAGCAACTAGGTCGGAATCTTCCCCAGAGTACAAATCTCTACACGCAAAGGACCAGAGAAAACAACGTCCGGACCGCCCGGCAAAACTAAAAGAGGAAGCTAGGCATTTGGCAGTCAAGGGTAAACTTTGACACCTCATCCAGCTCTCGCCCTCTATTAGGCGGAAGAGATAACACGCACTCATCAAACCGAAACCCCCGATGGACGCCACTCACCAAAAGCGTCACGGAGATATTTGCCACCGAGAAACTCCCATGGCCAAAAGCTCCAATGATCCGGCAGCGCCCACAATGCTGATCAGAGCAAATCCTGTGACTTCCACGGGACAAAGGCCCACAACACCGAGGAGTGTACATCTTTGAAGGATGTTGTCGAAACATTCGTCAAAGATAGAAAACTTGCGCACCTCGTGGCATCAATCAAGAATGAAGGAAGGAATGATAATCGGTACAAGGGCAACGGAAGAAAGCCTGTTGACATCAGCATCCACATGGTTCATGGTAACGTCAGAAGGAAACGACGAACGACAGAAACCATGTGCGTGGAAGGAAGCTGAAGTGCGCTTCCCGCGAGTGCCAGGAGGGCCCAACAAAGAAGGCCCTATAGTCATCAAAAGCCAGCTGGGGCACTACATCACTTCCCGCACCCTTGCTGATAACGGCGCCTCGTCAACGGTCATGTACAGGCAGTTCTTCGACAAGCTAGACGACGAAGACAAAGAACGCCTGAAACGGTCTACGCCTCGATGGAAGGGTTCGATGGCAGCACAAACACCCCCTAGGTATCCTATCTTTCCTCGTCACTCTCACGGACGGGAAACATTCCCGCACAGAAGACGTGGACTTCGTCGTAATGAGGAAGTCACACCACACATACGACATTCTCTTCGGGAGAGACGGGATGGCAAGATTCAACGCCGTGGTGTCTTCAGTCCACGGCATGATGGGGTGGCCAACAGCTGAGGGTGTAGTGATGATCACCGGTATTCCCCAGGTATGCATCGCATCTGTCTCATCTAAACCCAAACCAAAGATGGCCAAACCAACCATCACTGAACCAGAAGAATGGGCCTTCAATGGCAAATACCCTGACCAGGCTGTTACCATTGGTCCAACAATCACCGATGTTGGCTCAGCCCGGGACCGAGACGATCCGAGCGCGTTCGAGACGGAAGGTTTGATAACCAAAGACGGACAGAAACAAACACGAAACAAACGATTTCATTGATAAAAACGAAAGATTACATGCTTGTTTAAACACTGAAATCACGATCTATGGCAGGGGGAGGTCGAGCATGGCCTCCCCCCTCATCCGGACAGCACCTGGGCTCCGGGCACGCAAAAACCTCAAAACCTTACCTGTTCACGACTGAAAGCTGGTATTTATACCCGCTGCCATTCGGTCAGGACTCATTCGATCGAATGAGTCCTATTCGATCGAATGGCAGACTCATTCGATCGAATGAGTCCTATTCGATCGAATGGCAGACTCATTCGATCGAATCAGAAACTGGTTCGATCGAATGAGTATCCATTTGAAAATGCTCTTTCAAATGGATCACTTTCAGCGTGAACCACTACCTAGGTGTACAGCATACAACATAAACATTCTAAACTATTCGCCAAGCGACGGCCACAAAATGTGCACCAACAACCGATCCTACACGCACCTTACTCAAAACGCTTACTATAGAAAAACGCTGACATCTTCGCATGGACACCAGCGGACATGACTGGTGTACCTCGAAGTAAGGCAGAGCATAAGCTCAAGTGTGACCCGGCTTTTACGCCAGTCATACAAAAGCGCAGAGTAATGGGGGCGGAACAAGCTAACGCGTGTAGAACCCAAGTCAAGGAACTCCTTGACGCGGGGCATCGTACGCGTTAGCAGATATCAAACATGGGTTGCAAATCCCGTCATGGTACCGAAATCTAACAAACAATGGCGCATGTGCATAGATTTCAAAGACCTAAACGCATGCCCCAAAGATTGTTACCCGTTACCCGAAATTGACCTTAAGGTAGATTTGTTAGCACCGTTTCGCCTTAAATGCTTCCTTGATGCGTATAAGGGATACCATCAAATCCCACATGGCCGTTGACCATCAGGACAAAACCGCATTTCGGACGGCCCGATGGCACATTTTGTTATCAAATGATGCCATTCGGACTTAAGAATGCCGCCACATACCAACGCCTGATGGACAAAGAGTTTCATGCCCAAATTGGGAGGAACTTGGAAGTTTACATGGATGACTTGGTCATCAAAAGCCTTGAGCCAGAAGCGATGTTGAAAGACATCGAAGAAACTTTCAATACGCTCAGAAAGATAAACATGAAGCTCAATCCGAGCAAGTGTTCCTTTGGGATGGAAGAAGGGAAGTTCTTAGGAGTCATTGTTACTAATGATGGCTTCAGAGCGAACCCTGAAAAGGTCGAAGCCATTATCAAAATGGAATCACCTACTACCATCAAGCAAGCTCAGACACTGAATGGACGACTGGTCGCACTTAACCGCTTTTTGGCAAAACCATGCGGATAGGTCGTTCCCATTCGTGTCAACATTGAGAAACTGTTTAAAGAAAACACACTTCCGCTGGACACCAGAAGCGGAAGCAGCTTTTCAGGAAATTCGGTCACGCTTGATCGAACTCCAACGCTCACAGCACCAGAAGCGGGGGAGGAATTAATCCTATACCTTTCCGCCATAGACAGAGCAACCGGGGCAGTCCTGCTAGTATAGCGAAAAGGCATCCAGATGCCCATCTACTATGTTAGCCGCGTCTTAACAGACGTAGAACCCCGGTACTCTACTTTGGAAAAATTAGTCTTAGCGCTTGTACAGGCTTCACGCAGGCTAAGACGATATTTCCAAGGTCACCCAATCACCATTCTCACCAATTTCAAACTTGCAAACGTTCTAGGCAAACCCGAGTTGTCAGGACGTCTAGCCAAATGGGCAATAGAATTGGGAGAATACGCGATAAAGTACAAACCAAGACCAGCCATAAAAGGCCAGGTCTTGGCCGACTTTATTGCAAAAGTCCCCGCTTCGCGGGAGAAAATAGTGCCAGGAGGAGGCTCAACCCTCTCCAGCACAGGACATTGATGATGTCTGGCGACTCTACACTGATGGAGCAGCCAATAATGAGGGTTCAGGCGCAGGGTTGAAACTAACCAACCCAGCAGGCCAAGAATACACTTACGCTATTCGACTGGATTTTCCAAGTACGAATAACGAAGCGGAGTACGAAGCATTCTTGGTCGGGTTGAGAATTGCGCGTAAGATGGGAGTGAAAAACTTGGAAGCCCACGTGGATTCCATGTTAGTAGCCAACCAAATAAACGGGACGTACACGGCCGTAAACGACACAATGGCCCTGTACCTCGCACAAGCAAAAACCCTTATGAGCGATTTTAACGATTGTAAAGTCATACACGTCAAGCGAAGCGAAAACAAATCTGCGGATGTGTTAAGCAAGCTTGCATCGCTAGCCTTCACCCCACTTGGGAAAGGACATCCGCAATGAACTCCTTGGAGCACCATCAGTCCCGCACAAGGAAATCTGTGTCATCCAAACCGGCACAAAAACGTGGATGACACCAATAATAAATTACCTTGCGGTGGGTATATTACCAGAGTCAAAAACACAGGCAAGAAAAATACGCTGTAAAGCACTGAACTATCAACTCGTTGATGACATACTTTACAGGCGTAATTTTCTTGGCCCACTCCTAAGATGCGTGGACAACCAAGATGCTGATTACCTCCTAAGGGAAGTACACGAAGGCATCTGCGGGGTACACGCAGGTCCACGCGCTGTTGTAGCCAAGCTAAACAACGCGGGATACTTTTGGCCGGGGATGCATACGGATGCGCTGGCATACATCAGAAAGTGTAGGTCTTGCCAGCTCTACGCTCCCAACACGCATCGCCCGAAGAATGAACTTGTCCCAGTCACTTCTTCATGGCCATTTCAGAAGTGGGCCATCGACGTGACAGGCCCATTTCCCACAGCATCAGGGAACGTTCAGTTTCTAGTGGTAGCTATCGATTACTTCACCAAATGGATAGAAGCAAAACCCTTAGCCCAAACAACCGCCAAACATATCAAAAAGTTTATTTGGGAATTCATTATTTGTCGTTTTGGACTTCCACAGAACTTGGTGAGCGATAACGGCACCAACTTTGCTGACAAGAAGCTACAGAAGTGGCTGGAAGAACTTCAAATCACCCACACCTTTACCTCAGTGGCACACCCGCAGGGTAATGGTGAGGTAGAAAGAGCAAATAAGAGCATCGTCGACGGCATAAAGAAAAGACTCTTGGAGCATAGATCTGGTTGGG
Organism: Bidens hawaiensis; assembly: GCF_021521415.1. NCBI lineage: Eukaryota > Viridiplantae > Streptophyta > Magnoliopsida > Asterales > Asteraceae > Bidens > Bidens hawaiensis. The sequence continues at coordinate 125,000 of NW_027498877.1, read as the reverse complement.
TGGACGAAGTTCCACACGTCCTTTGGGCAAACAGAACGCTGAAAAAGGCAAGTACGGGAGAAACCCCGTTCAGCCTTACTTATGGCACTAAAGCCATGGTCCCGGTCGAAATTGGTCTACCCTCACCAAGGGTCTTGACTCAGCCAGAAGACAATGATGCAGAAAGACGGTTAGACCTTATGCTAACCGAAGAACGCAGAGACTTAGCCGCAGCGCGTGAAGAGAACTACAAGCGACAAATGCAAAAGTACTACAACACGCGGGTAAAACTCTGCAACTTCAATGTCGGAGACTACATACTGCGTAACAACGAGGCTTCGAACCAAGAGCGAACAGGAAAGCTGGCCCCGGTCTGGGAAGGGCCATACATTATCAAAGAAGTTTTGGGATAGGGCACATACCGGCTCGAAAGGCTCGATGGCACCCCCCATCCCAAGAACATGGAATGGAGCTCAATTACGCAAATGTTACATGTAGATCAATTCCAAACTTGTAAAGAAAAGGCCTAGAGCCACTTCTAATGGAAATGATTCTCCCTTATCACATTGTGTTGATAGCCTTACCTTTATACTTATGAACTTTCCACACTGATATGCCGGTATTCACCACATAAATAAGTGTGCAAAGGAGTAAGTCGTTGCGTGTGGAAGGCGGCAAAACCCGCATAAACATAATAACGGCAAAAATTTTTAAGGAAAAGATGAGAAAAACCTTCACGCAGGTCAGATATAGGTAAAGTTTGGCCATCCTAAGTGAAAGTGACGGTTTTACCCGCACAATCAGGATAGAGGAAGCAAAACTTTTAACTTATTATCTACCACGTTGAAAGGTTAACCCATCCAAAGTACTTAGGAAATTGCTAAGTTAAACTAGAATATGCATGAGCAAAACATATAAGGTTTACAAGGCAAGGCATTAACAGAAGATTTATATTCCATAAAAATTTAAGTATTACAAGAATGGCTGGGCACATACCCGCATACAAGAATATAAATCTATACAAAAATAAAAATCTATTCCAACGGTGGAAAGGGATCTAAAGGATCAAGCTTCAGGACCACTCCCACTTGAACCCGCACCATCAGTTGAGTGTGGCGGTTCAAGGAAAGCCTTGAGAATAGCTAGCCCATCATCAGCAGCAGCAATCTCGTTCACCTTCTCCACCACCGGATGCGGGAAGGCAGCATACTGGTTCACTGCTTGGTCATAAGCAGCTTCAGTATCCACGTCATATAGAGGGAAGTTGGAAGGCGGGATGCCCTTCTCAACAAACCCTAGACCAAGCAGGAAGCCAGCCTTTTCCCCATCCTCATGAGAAGCGTTGAGGGATGCGCTCATGGCATCGTCATAAGATGTGTTCGTGAGAACCCGATGCACAACCTACAAAACAGAAATATATCAAAAACTCTTCTAAGTGTAAGGAAAAGCGTAAAGAAATTATGAAGCTGCGCATACCTGCGACAACGCTTCTCGAAGAAGCCATTCCTTGGTGACCAGAGCCTCCTGGAGGGCAGCTTGAGCTTCATCACGGGCGCGTTCGGCTTCGTTTTTAGTAAGGTTGGCAAGCAACACATCTTTAGCTGCAGCCTCTTCAACGCCCTTTCAGCTTACGCTCAGTGTGGTCAAGCATGCCCCTCTGATCCAAGATCTCTTGGAGCTTCTTGGCGTCTTCCATGGCCAAGGCATCATGAGCCTGCTGGAGCTTCTCTAATTTGGATTTAAGTTCTTCAACTTCAGTGCGTAGAGGCTCAGCAACAGCTTCAGCCTTGGTGGCCCTCTCAGTTGCGTTCCGTGCAGTTTCCTTAGCCAACCGAAGCTGTTCGTTAACAGCTTGGGTAGCCTTGGAACGGGCTTCGAGCCGGGCCTGAACTTCAACCCCGAGGGCCTTGAAGGCCTTCTCCTTTTCCGCAGCAATGGCGGCAAGCCTCTTATTCTCCTCCCGGATAGCCCCGCGCCTGAGCCACTTCCAGGCTACGCGCCGTCTTTAACTTGTCGTTTTCACGACAAAGCAACTCGACGCGCGGCTGCATCCGAGCAAGGAGAATCCGAAGCTCATTCGTCAGCCTACCCTCCTGGTAGCTAGACATGGCTTCCCCCAGCGCACCACTTGGGGCGGCGTGGCGTGCCCACTTGACACAATCCGCAGCAGTCCGGAGGGTCGTTCCCCGGCGGATACTCCACCGAGGAGCGTACACCTCGTTGGAATCACGAACTTCAATAAAACAAAAAACAGTTAAAAAAATGATAAAATGGATATAAGGCCAAGATAACCCCACGCACCTGTAGGGTCGACAACAGGCCGATAGCCACCAAACCCATCACCTGAACCTAAGGGATATCCATCCAAAAGGTCAAGGAGACGGGAAGGAGGCAAAGATTGGCTAGAAGCCCCAACCCTGAACATACCTGAAGGACCGGCCGTAGTCGCCGGTGCCGGAGGAGGCATGGTGGAGGCCGCCGCGGTAGAAACCAACGGTGGTGAACTCACAACCGTGGGCCGTCGCTGCGGAAGAACCCGCAGGAAAAACCACCGCCGGCTCAGCGAAGGATTCCGTGAATATGGCACTGACAGCCGGCGGGGGATGATGTTACAGTTGGAACAGTTGCCTCAACGGGATGAGCAACTGAACCAATACTGCAAACAGGCATAGCCGCCTGGGTCATCGCCTCGGGTAGGTTGACCAAACCTAGCGTCATGGGTCCAAAGCTGCTCCTTCCCGCTCCACTCTGGAATGCGGTTGCATCCACGCCTGCATGAAGACAAGATATTTAAATATAATGGCGGAAAGATATGCAGTTAAAGTAAATGAAATTTATACTTACGAGCTTTCTTGAGCTTGAAGGTTCGGACAGGCGGGGACGAACCCGATGGAGCCGGCCTCTTCATGCCGGTCACCGTCGTCGTACTGGGCTGCTCGGAGGTGACAGCTGTCTCAACCTCCGGAACAGTGGTCTCACCATCACCAGGGTTCCCCACCGCCTCCTCGCTTTCGGTCTCCGAGTCAGACCGGTTCCCCTGATCGGCAGTGGAGGCAACCTTCACCTTGCCCTTCCCGCCAGCAGCCTTCTTCTTCCTCGCGAAGAAAGGACCATCTGCGGATTCCTCATCAGAAGATGACAAAATTAGAGGAATTCCAGCAGAGGTTTGAGCATTGAGAGAGCGAGGGTTAAAGAATTCCTTACCTGGCCGCGTGGCGCTCAGAATCTCGTGGCCCGGCGGGTAGACCTCCACAAACCGATCCGCCGTTTGCTCCAGGATGGGCAACTCGTTCTCGTCAAGATCACGAGTACCCAACCGAGCGGGACCACCGCTCTCCCGCGGCTGCAGAAGAAACTGCAAGTTGTTTCCCCCTGAAAATAAAAAGAAAGAAATGGTTAGAACGAAAACCCTAAATTAGCAAATAATATGAAGCATACCGTAAGGGATAGCGTTCAAAACCGTATTCGAGGACGATGAGAATCTGTGGCGCCTCTGCCCCAGCATCTTTCCACACCCGGCTCATACCGAGCATCACCATCCCAGACTCCGCAAAGCGGTAAACCGGAGTGTGGATCCGGGAGATCTTGGTAAATCATTCCGCCTCCTGGTAGTTGGAGGCGTGAAGGTTGGGGAGTGCTCTCCCGTTCTTCAATGTCATCGCAATAGGGACGACACGGGCAGAGATATAGAAGAACTCCCGCTTCCAAGACCGAAGACTGCGCTCGGTAGCACAGATCTTCAAAACCCTTGATCCGAGTGACCAAGGTGTACCAGCCTTGGATGCACCTCCAGGAGTAGAAGGTCATCAGGCGGTCGACGCGGGGCTCCACACCCAGAATGAGGCACACCCATTCAAAATGGCGGATCTTGGCAATCGCCATTGGGTGTACCTCCGTCAAGTGCACACCGTGTTTCTCCAAAACACGGTATACAAACTTCGTCAATGGGAACCTGAGATTCCCATAGATGAAGAATGCAGCATATACCCCTATCTTGCCTTTGGGGGCATCGTACACCGTCTGGTGAGGCTCAGGAAACTCAGGCTCGAAGGACTCGAGCATGAACTTCTTGACGATGTACTGATAAAGGTCGACGGAAAGAGCACACTGGCACTCGCCAGCAGTACTCTTATCGTCCTTGTCAGACGTGGACGTCGGGTTCTCGGAATACACGTCGGACTCTTCAGCAGTAACTTCAGGATCGTGAATGGAAGACATGTTTTAGATGTAAAGAAGGAACGATTTCAGGAGAATGCTCGACAAAAGTTAGAGTATTCGCCGGAAATCGCTTAGAAGAAGAAGTGAATGTGAGTTGAGATGCATCCTCTCCCCCCCCTTTATATACTCATCGCAATGAATGCGATGAATTTAATGCGGGGGAGAGAGAGAAAAGCGCAGGCACAATGAGACGACGACACGTGGAAAGCAAGCTGGCAACAGCTGTCGACAGGACGCGTGCCGTAAAATTCGTGCCCACGCGCCCTAAAACTCGCCCCCACGCGCCTGAAAAAGCGTCTGGATTGACCATATACTGTCACGTCGCCATAACTTCCTGCACGTCCTGAAACAGTCAGAAGAAACCGTCGGAAGACGCTAACGTCCCTTCAACAGTTTGGACTGTTCTTATCCTTTCACCAACTCTTCGAATTTCAAAAAGATTAAAAAAAGATTCAAAAATAAGAGGGAATATACCCCCTCACCTTGGGAAGCAAAAAACCATAAGACAAGCGCGGGTACAGTGTCAAGGCGAAACCCTTCACATACTTAGCACTTGCAGGGAATTGAAGCCAAGAAGGATCTTATGGGCCATGCTTGCGGAAAGGGTAATAACACCTTCGCATGGCGGGAACGTTGAGAACCAGCTTGTGTGAAACTTCAAGGCGGAATTGGTGGTTTAACATAACTGATCACTATGTCCAAAACTACAAAAACCTCGTGAAGAGCCTACACAAATAAAACTCAACGCTCCTGACTTGCGAAGAGGTTAAACACCTACCCGCATCATAACCAAAGATCAGGCAGAAAAGTCGGGAATTTCTGCAAGTGACATTAGGAAAACTGCGGGAAGAATCCCCACGGAAAACCTTAAAAAACAAAAACCTCTTTAAAAACCCCTTGCTTAAAGTCCAAAAGTTCACCTCATTAACAATTCATGAGAAGAACAATGGACTGGGGGGACTTGAAGAGGTAGGTCCCCGCAAAGCCCAGTTGGACCCGCAAGACACACCTTGATGAGGTACGTCTGCGCAAAGACCAACTGGTTCCGCAGGACCCACCATGCTCAGAGACATGAAGACCTTACACGCAGTAAGCCAGCTGTTCACGTAGGAAAGCCTCCCTTGGTACAGTACCCGGCCTGTTCCCGCAACTATGGGTACAAGCCAAGAAGGATGGCTACCAGCACTAACAGTAAGGCTACACGCATAAGGCACTAACTCATACTTCAGCAATGTCACCTGAAGAAGGAATGAGCAAGGCGGAAATATTCCCGCCCAAAAGAGCCAGTCCGTACGCTTCTGGAAGATCTTTTGTACTATACCTGCCAAGGTATGGACAAAATAGACAAGATCTGACCAAAGCAGCCCATGAACCAATCACAGGGTGACAGCTCACTGACAATAGTACGAGGAGGAGCACGCTCCAGTACAAAATGTCACTATCAGCCGCTGCCTACCCACCAACTCCTATCATGGCACGTACATAGCCTGTAGTTGGTGGAAAAGGAATATTATACAGCTGGCCGTACCTGCTTGGAAACCTACCTTCGGCTATAAATACTCCAACACCTTGGAACGGTATCATCATCATATATCATCTGATATTATCTTATCTTCTCTAGCTATTTCTCTTAATATACACTTATATTCAGAGCAACCTAGTCTGATTCTCACGCCGGAGGGTGGTCACAAGGAGGAACCCCCCCCCCCCTTCTCAGTGACGAGCTCACGGTGTCTGTTTTGCAGGACATCAGAAGAATAACCATCTTTGCCGGACCTAACCCTCGTGGGAAACATCTATTTAACCCTAAGATTATCCGTAATCTGCCGGGGTCACTTAGTGTTTCTTCAATTAGGTACAATCTTCTTAGTTTTATATATTTTTGAACAGAGCCTTCGTTTTATTCTACTTTTAAAATAAGTTTTTTTTCCATTAATTTAGTACATTGTTTATTAATTTAAATTCTTAATACGTCTTTGCTTCCCTTTACTACAATATTTTTCTTAAAAAATTTAAAATGTTATTTATCAGATCCTCTAAATAAACAATTAATGTAATGTTAAAGAAGTCGACAATCGTTTTATGTACGTAGTACATTAGTTGTTTAGAAAGAGTTGTTTGGTGTATATAAATATCAAAGTTGATGGTATTTTGGTTAGATTTAATAAAATGAAAAGCCTTAGAGAATGACTTCACATATATAGTAATTTACTTATGCATTTATAATGATATTTAATATGATCATCTTGATTTTTATGTGACCCAACCCGATTCAACCCAACCGGAACGATCTAGTCGGACCAAAAAGAACCGACTTGGTGCGACCCGAACCAGACCGAGAAAATTTATATAACCATGTATCAAACCAAAAGAATTCTGACCCTGTGAAAAAAAGTTCTGGATCCGACGCTAATTTTAAGTTATACAAATTTGAATTTTATAACATCATCTATACCACACAAAGTTGCTTCAACTTCTAGTCTTCTACAACACATTCATGTTTCTTAAATACAGTTAACCTTAACACCTTCACCATAGCACCACCACCTTCCGCCACCAGCACAACCACCATACCATTACTTGAAATCACCCACCCCAAGCAACCGCCACCCGCCACTACCCCACCGCCCCCTCTTCAACCTCTGATTCACATCTCTCCCCAATTAAACCCACCAAATCATCTCCAATATCCAAAATCGTAGCTCAATTTTACACAATACACTCTTTTCTAGAGAGATAAATTGGTGGCTACCACCACTACCATGGTGTCGGAGACAAACGAGGAAATAGTGGTTTCGAGCAAAACCCGGATCTAGTGGTTTCACCTCATGACCAACAACAGAATCAAATTGTTTGCGGCGCATGAAAAAACCCAGATCTGGTGGTTTGGAGCTTTGTTTCTTCTTTTTTACAGCCATGATCAAACACCACACCTGTAATGAATGATAGATTGATGGTTGACGAAGGTGGAGAGTGGTTATGGGTGGTGATCGGAGGTGGTCGGAGACGGTTTATGGTGGTCGGTGGCTGGATAATGTAAAAGGGACGGTTGGATAGCAGGTGATTGAAGGGGAGAAAGAGAGAGAGAGAGAGAGAGAGAGAGAGAGAGAGAGTATATTAATCTTATATATTAGTTTTGTTTTATTAATTAATATTTAGTTAAATAAGTTATGAAATGACCAGTTTGCCCTCACATGATCTTCATATTACTTGACGAGAAGATTAACTGAGTTAGGGTTTAAGGACAAACGATATTAGATTTTGAAACGTAAAGGACAAAACAAATCAATTTTAAAGATAAATGATAATTAGTGAAAATTGCTACAAAGATAAAAGATAATATCTATAATTTTTCCTTTTACAAAATCTCAAATTGTTATGGTGAAATTGAGGGAAGGCTACTGCCTCCTTGCATTGTATACGTATCTACAAGAATATCAATATTCTAGATCAATATTCTAGATCATTAAAATAAAAACAAATTTATAAGTATACATCAAAAACAACTTTGGGTAATTGGCAACATGTTCAACCAATTTTACCTCTATGTAATGTTTTTACTTAGCCTTTTTATCTATACCATATATAATGAAGGAAAGATGGGCAAATTAAGATGGTGGATTTTAAGAAAATTACAAACATTCAAGCACATGATACAACCTAAAATGAGGACAAATATGTCATTCTAACATTAAATCTCACATGTGTTTCATTATTCTTCAAAATAGTTACAAGAATGTCCCTTTAACTTTAAGCATATTTTACAAATTTAAGAAATAATTATAACTTTGGTCCTTTATCTTTTAAGTATTTCTTCTTCATAATTTCATGTTTAACCCAAATACCCCAACGATTTTTAAACGGCTATAACTTTTTCATACGTTAATATTACTTTTTAAAAATTGCACCGAAAAAACGAGCATTTAATTTGAGTATGATATTGTCATAGTTTCTTTTCTCTTAAATTTTTTTTACATATAGCCGTTTGTCGTCCGGTTTTAATGGTCTTAAATTAAACCATGAGCCAAGCCAATTATTAACGGCTTTTGGTCGCCAAATCTGAAACTAAACCGTTGAAAATTACCCAACAAAATCTATTAACAATGGTTAGGTTCCGTTTCGTTTGAACTTCGATATTAAAAAAAATTTAAAATAAGAACTATGAATCTACATATACCAATAAATTGTTTCACAGTTACAAACGAAACGACGAACACCCATAAATCTATAATGTAATTACCAATGTCCGTATTCCTCTCTGCATCGCGTGAGCACCCGTCTAGTATATAATAAACCACAACCCGAATTAACTCATTTATAAGTAAATAGTTTAAAATTGCCACCACCAGCTGACATTATACAAACCTCGGGATCGTTGGTGTTTATTGATATAGATAATAAAAGCACCTCAAGCTTCTTCCCCTTCCAATCTACATAGATTCGAATAATCATAACAATAATAATTAAAATAAGAGCAATAATAATAACTAAATACCTAGCCCACAAATCAACCAAATATAGATATACCAAACCAAGTGAAGGCCACTAGCTAATGATATACATACTAAACATATGGGTTACCTTTGGTTATTAACAAATCCCTAGTGTAACCTCTGAGTTAACCGCAACATATAATAGTCAATAATTTGGTTATTAAGTAGCATATTATTTTAAACATTTTGTATCATATCGGCTTGACCTAGAACGGGTATAACCATCCCATGTTGTCCCAAAACCTCTTCGACTGTCACGAATTTTGTGTTCCACATGTGATCTATTTACACAACGTAAAACTGGGATTTAAATAACAACATTATCATGAATAAGAAGAATCAAGTAATAAAGATATATTACAATTTGCATACCGTGAAAAAGTGCTTGTTCCAGCATCTTCATTGTGCCTTGATTTATATAACGAATTATATGTTGTTTGCATATTTGGAGTAAGCTTGTCTTGTCCAGATATCTGTCCATTTTATTATAAAAACTACATAGTATCACTGAAGTAAAATAATACTCGAAATCATATATGATACGCTAACTATCAAGAAGGGAAATTAAATTACTCCAAATCTCAAAGTTCGGTTGTAAAGTGTCACAAGGCCCGTAAAAAGCTGCACAGCATAATCTGCAATCTCCTCAGTTTCATATTCTGCAAACGCAAAACCTTTCGGTTTATCAGTCTCTTTATCTCGTGGAATGTGCAAGTCAACTACCCGTCCAGCTTGAATCAGGATATCATATAGAACTCTATCAATCACTCTCTCATCCAATTACCTTTACAAACAAAGATTTACAAAAATCATGTCAATAACATATGATGTAAATACTTATATTGCCTTAATATAACCAATGATTATGATATCTGATCACAATGTTTTACATTCTATCTAATTGAAGATTATTGATTGAAAAGAATTGATCCTCACTTATAATACATGAGCAATGTTAGGGTCGTCCAAACCGCTCGACGCTCGCACGAAAATGCTCGCTCGATTTCGGCTTGGTTTGGTTTGTAAACGAGCCAAGCAATGAGCAAAGGTACGCTCGGTTTGGTTCGGTTCAATTGGCTCTAGTTAATTAATTAGTTAATTAATTAATTATATAAATATATATACACATACACACACACACAAATATAAATATACAATTTTTTAAATCCTTTAAAATTTTCCATAATTCCGTCAATTTCATAATTTCATTTGTTCGTTTCAAGTTTTTAGGTTACTGAAAGCTTGTTTACATGTTCATTATATCTCACTGCAAACTTCTTTCTTATAGAAAGTTACAATCTATTAGACCATGTGTAGTCATAAAGCCCCATCCCCAGGCATTATGCGACAGGTGGCACCCAGTCAGAGTTATGGTTTTATACAAAAATAGGGTGTAGTCATAAAGCCTCCATAAAGCCATAACTTTATCATTTTATTATTATTTTTGCCTTCCACCCGTGTTATGTACAAAACGCCCAAAAAAAAAGCAATAATGTCGGGGGGCGGTGTGCCCCCGGCGTTTTAGCCCATAATGCCGCCCATAACATGCCACTACGGGTGGTCTTATATGTTTGTCTAAAAACTACTAACTTGTTTACAAATATATTATTTACAACTTCAAACGTGTTTGCAATTGAAAATTTTAAAGTGAAAAAGAAACAAGTAATGCTTAGAAACCGCTCGATGTTCGATCAAAAAATGTTGGGTTCGATGTTCGGTCGACTTATAAATGAGCCATTCGGTCCGGTTTGTTAATGAGCCAAGTAACGAGCAAGCCTAGCTCGGTTTGGCTCGGTGAATAGCCCTAAAATGTTAAGATGGAACACATAATTCTAAAATTTAATCAATCAATTTAGATGATGATAATTTCGTGTATCAAGAAGGAATTATACATTCAATACTGCAGCAGAAAGAAAAAGATGAAGATATTAATTAAATCAACGACAGAGCTACGAACGTGGTTTTCGAGGTGATGGTAGACCTAATCGGATAACTTAATCAAATCAATCATCAATTAACCAAAATAAATTACAAACCACGATCATTGAATCAAATTACTGGACTAATGATAAAAATGTGTAGAAATAGTTACCGATGTAAACGGTGTAGTTAGGATCAGAGGACAAGATCAACGAATATCGTAAAAAGCTCTCCTAATCAAAGTTTTGCAGTTTCTTGTTAATGGTGATGCATCGGAGTACGTACGCAGGGCCGGCCATGGCATGGGACTAAGTAGTGGTCTATCGCAATAGGCCTTACTACCCGCTAGAGATGGGCAAAAAAACCGGTTGGTGAACCGGTTCAACGGTTTAAACCGAAAACCGGTTTTTACAAAAACCGGTTATTTAAAAATCGGTTTGACCGGTTTAGTAACCGCCGGTTCGTATATCGGTTACAAGTTCTAGAGAAAAAACCGGTTACTGAACCGGTTATGGAAAAAACCGGTTAATTTTAAAACCGGTTATTATGAAAAAAACCGGTTATTAACCAGTTATTTTAAAAAAAAAACGGTTAATTAAAAAAACCGGTTATTAACCGGTTCTAACCGATTTCTAAACCGGTCCTAACCGGTTAGACCGGTCCGAGTTTTGCACCAAAAAAACCGGTTAATAAACCGGTCCGGTTATTTAAAAACCTGTTTTTTTCCAGGCCAAGAAAAACCGGTCCGGTTATTAACCGAACCGGTTTTTTTAAAAAAACCGATTTGTGCACCTCTACTACCCGCTAGACAACAAATTTTTGTTAATAAAAATTATATGTATTTTTTAAATATACAACTAACTTGGTCTAGTGGCCAATGTTTTTTCAGTCTCGGCCCGGATGTTGACCCGAACGCGTTACCAGATCAAAGATCGGACCGCCCCGGAAGGGCGGACCAGTGTTTGACCCGGATGATGCTACAACAACAGCAACAACAATCATACCCACCATTTCCCATAAATAACCTAAGCTATCCGTAGGATCTGGAATGGTGGGAGGTAGACAAACATTTCCTCCATCCTTTAGAATAGAGAGGTTGCTTCCAGCAAGACCCACAACTCGAAAGTAAATAGATAAATAAATAAAATAAAATAAAATTATATAAAATAAAATTAAATAATAGCATTAAATAATAAACTAAAACAATATGATATTAGTACGTTTCAAGCAACATTTCATTATAAATAGACTAAAACAAAACTAAGGTAAAATTTACAACAACAACAATAATAAAGGCCATAACAAGAAATAGCCTCTCCTCCTAAAGGTCATTAACCTTATTTCTACGTCTCCAAGAACTCTTATCCTCAAATATGTCCTTAGAGAGGTGCAAACCTAGCAAATCACACATAATCATCTCATCCCAAGTCAATTTGGATCTACCTCTACCCCTCCTCCCCTCTATAATAAGAGTTTCCACTGATCTAACGGGAACTATTGTATGTCTCCGTTTTACATGTCCAAACCATCTCAATCTGTCTTCCCTTATCTTATCTGATATACTAGCCACCCTAAGTCTTTCCCGAAAAGTCTCGTCCGCACACATCCAACTTAGTATCCTTATCTCTGCTATCTCTAACTTACGTATATGTGTCTTCTTGATGGCCAAACAATCTATTTCGTATAGCATCGCATGTCTAATAGCAACCCTATAAAACTTTCTCGTTAATTTAGATGGAAACCTCTTGTCGCATAGTACCCCTGTGACAGCTCTCCATTTTTGACACTATAACAACCCATAAAAATAAACAAAAGGAAAAGTGAAGAAAATAACAGAATTCCATCCCACATTGGTGGAGGACAGAAAATGAATACCTACACATTGGTATAAATAGGAAAGTGAGTTCTTGTCCCACATGGAATGTAAGATAAATTTGGAAAATCTTTATAAGAAGATGATTTCCATAGTAATATTATTTTATGCCTAGCATGCACCCAAAGTACTTAGCGAAGTGTGCGAAGCACCCGACGCACACGGGCACAGGCTCGGGCGAAGTGGGATGGGCGCAATGTAGTGCTTTGATGGCGGACTTTGCACTTGGCGTGCCACGTGGCCTAACTAGGGCTGACTCGGCAGCCCCATCTCTGGTTCGCGCTACGCGAAGCGCTAAATAGTGTTGGCTCGGGTTACGCGACTATCACGAATTTTGTTTGGGTATTCTTTGATCTTGTTCGTTTTGGGCGCGGCTATCTTCTTCTTTTCAAAAAGCTTCCGCGTTATTGGGATTTTCTTGTTTCGACATTCTGAAATAATTTACATTCTTTCTTAATAACACATTTTATTCATTTATATATATATATATATATATATATTACATCACATAATAGACAATTATATATATCATAACTTGATACATATATTTCGATTCTTACTAGAACGATCATCGTTCTTATTTTTAAAGCACACGATGATTACAACAACATTATAACAAAAGAGCTCCTAATCTTTCATAAACTTCTTCACCATCTTCTTCGTTTTGTTACAATTGTGAAGCAGTTTGTCACCCATTTTCTTCTTTTTACTCCCTTCTTTGGCAACCTTCTTCCTCAGTTCATCGGTCTCATGTAGTGCTTGGTCAAGATGTTCTTCTTGAGATTGCGGAATCACATTTGGATAACCGTACTGAGGCGGTAGGTCACGATATCCCATCATAACAATGTCATAGTAGTTTTTGGGATATGGTGATGAGGTAACATCAGACGGGTAATTGAAAAAGGCTTCTGTTGCTGCCTCTTGCTGACGAATCTCATCCGCTTGTTCCTCAATTGAAGGAATTTTGCCTTGAAATTGTGGAAAATCTGGTGAAAACCTGTTTTGGATTCCTTGAATACTTTGCACGTAGGGATCTTTAGGGTCATAGTATAGGTTCATACGAAAGAATGGTTGCATACATTCTTTATCTGGTGGACAGTCACATTTGGAGTTTGATGGTTCCTCTCTTGGAGTTGTTACTGCTTCAGAGATCTCCTCATCTGGATCTTCTTCAGGGTCTTCCTCTTCTTCCAGATCTTCCTCTTCTGGATCTTCTTCTTCCATTAATCTTGCAGTTTCAGTCACTAAAGGGTCTAGGTGATACCTTTCGTATGGCTGAATGACTCTCATCTTTGGCTTTTGAGAAGGTTATTTAGGGTGGGAATCGACAGAGTTGTAAGCAGAAGTTCCAGTATGCCATCGTCTTTGATCGAATGACATTGCATCCAATCGAAGGAGTCGGATTCAGGTTCAACTTTGATTTGTTTGTTGGCTAGCAATTCATTGGACGGTTGGTATGTTAGGATGTTGGATGGTTGATACATTGGGATGTCAGATGGATGATACTCTGGGATGTTTGATGGGTGATACGTCGGGATGTTTGCGGGATGGTATTCTTGCATCTGAGGATCGCTTGGTATGTTGATCGGAAGTTGTTCAGTGCCGGGAAAATATACCGGTGTGGATCGATGAATCGGATGGTCTTGTTTAAAGAAAATTTCATAATAGTCCTCGCTCCTGTTATCTTCCGGATTTATCTGTTCGGGACATCCAGCTCTCCTCACGTCGCGCATAAAGACTTCTATCACTTTCTTGAATGACATCTATGAGTGGTTTAGATTAAGGAGGGATAAAAAAGGTTACCAGCCTATCTTATTCCTATTTAAATTAAATCAAGTAATAATTATAATTCTTATTCACTTGGATCGAAGCTTAGGTATTGTTAATTAATACATAATTCGCTAAGATCGATGAATCTGATATCAACCTGTCACACCCCCATTTCGGGCCTGAGCGTGCGAACAATAGTTGGTACCCCTTTTGTAATTAAATCAAAGTTAAGGATTAACTACGAAAATATTAGCGTGGATTAAAATATTAATATTTACATGTCAAAAGACGGGATTATAGAATACCCGTAAATGTTTAAAAAAGATCTGAGCCATCAGATCGCCTAGATGTCAACTTCGATTTTTCAAGCGGCTATCCTTCATTACCTGTAAAACAGTTTGAAAATACGTCAGCAACACGTGATGGTGAATAAGTTGACGCATAAACTATTTTATTTACTTAACTACCCCTCAAGACATAACTTAGGTCTCGGCCCATTGTGGCTTAGGAATAATCAAGTTAAAACATAAACACAATTACAAACTTAAGCTATACTCGAAACCGCTCAGCAAACACCGCAACGTTCGATATTACTTAGCTACCATCAGTATACACATGATTAACCTATCTCGGACGTAACTTAGGTCCGGCCCGTCATGGCGGAGGCTTATAACCAGGTGTGGCGCGGTGGGCACGGTGTGCCCACCGCCTTCCACATATGTAAGGATCCAAAAAAATGTACATGACAGCCTGAGGGCCATCGATTACTTTTGTTCATAATGCTTTAGAGATACGTATTCTCATGTAATCAATTTATTTGACTCGATTAATACAAGTTTATAAAATTTGGGCGTATTCACATTTTCAAAGATCAGCTTCACTTCACTGACCGAGTTTATCTTTCTTTAGCTATCTCGGACCTATAGTACGAGTATAACCTTTTGTTATTACTAGATCTTTAATCTAGCTTAAGACCTTTAGTCTTTGTATTATCTTTACCCCTATTATATTTTCTTTATGAACCTTTATTTCAAAACATCTTTCTTTTATTTTACAAGTTTATAACCTTTAATTTAACTTGTTTACTTTTCTAACACTACGTTTCTTCTTTTCGAAGAAACGTATACTTAATTTCTTTACTTATTATTTAAGAAACTCAAATAATAATAATAATAATAATATTAATAACAAAGATATACTTTACATCGCATATTTCTTTATTCATATTTTTCTTTGTTATATTTTCTTTATTTAAATCTCAAGGTATCGAGTATACCCTCGACTAGGGTTTAAGCCTATTAATATTATTTTAATATTTTATTCGGGCATTATCCCTACCTTGATTGACTTATTATTTTCTAGACTCTCGGGCAGCACTTCGACGCTTGCACGATTATCGAGAATCTTGATCAACTCTTCTCTTGCACGTAAATCAAGGCATGTCGGTCTTCGATCTTTCTTGGCCCACACTTCGAGCCGGGATGTCGGCACGTCTTGGGATGGCACACACTTCAATGCAACATCATCGGTTTATGGCATGTATTCGAGGTAACGTCGGTTTTTGGCACGGATTTCGAGGTAACGTCGGTGACACATAAAACGAGGTAGTGAGAGAGTGAGATTTTAGTGAGAGAAAGTGAGTATGAGAGTTGTGAAGTGAGAATGAGGGCTGATGCCCCTATTTATAGACGCTGATCAGCTGTCCCATCGCGATACGTGATGGGTCTTTTAAGGATCCATCGCGTATAGCGACTGGTTAACAGATCCTTAAATATTATTTTAACAGATAGTGATACGCGATGAGCCAAAGGAAGGCCTTCGCGTATCGCGACTAGGCTTGAAGAATCACCATATAGCTTTGCCACGTGTGCCACATGGCTGGCTATGTAGTGCCACGTGGGGACACGTGGTGGAGCACGTGTCTGTTGTCAGACCATGTCATCGCGATACGCGTTGACGTTGGTTCTTGGGGTATCGCGTATCGTAATTAGACAGAAAATTAGATTTTTAATATTAATCCTTGTTATTTGAATACTTGGCATTTTTGTTCTCAAACCCTAATAATATCTGAGATTGAGAAGGAAAGAGGGATCGGACCCTAATAATATCTGAGATAGACAAGAAAGGGATCAGACCCTAATAATACCTGAGATAGACAAGGAAAGAGGGATCAGACCCTAATAATATCTGAGATAGAAAAGAAAGGGATCAGACCCTAATAATATCTGAGATAGACAAGGAAAGAGGGATCAGACCCTAATAATATCTTAGATAGAATGGATAGTAATTATATAGTATGAAAGTAATAAAGTGTGAACGTATGTATGAAATTATGTAATGTAAGAAAATTAGCAAAGTAATTATTATGTATCTTTGGATGCATGATTGAAGGTAAGTGTATGCATTGTATGATGTGCGATTAACTAGAACTCACTCAGCGTAGCTGACTTTTAGTATGCACGGAGGTGAGTACGTGAGACAGCTGGCTTGAGCGGGGACAAATGGCCGAAGAATAAGAGTTTGGCATCTGAAGACGCATGATGTTTTATGTTTAATGTTTTAATTTAAAAGACAAGAACGTTTTAAGACATGTTATGAATTATTAAGTAAATGTTTATGAAAGTTTTTATCTTCCGCGAAAGTTTTAATTAAATCTGATATTTAGAACTGTGTTTATGAGTAAATCCAACGTCCGATGTGAGGCACCGGTAACGTGGCCTTACTAGTCCGTATCTCGTTTTTTGTTGTTTTATTTGCTTTGTTAACTTGTTTAACCAATCTAAACTCATGCAAGTCTTGATATAAAACAAGGAAATGAACCTTGATACAAGGAAAGGCTTCATGTAAGATTCATTATAGTCCTTGATTATACTATATTTTTTTAATGCTTACTAGTATTTGCTAAAGTTTAAGTAGTTTAGTTTCTAATTCATGTTAATTGAGTTCCATGGTGTTTGGGTAGGTGGTCCTTAGCCTCGGTTTTATCCCGAGTTGAGACCGAACCAAAACCGAACTCTTGTTTACTAGTTTTGTTTTAAATTGTTAAATAAACATGTTTTAACTTTTAAAATCGTTTTATAGTTCTATGGTATTTGGATATGTGGCAACCATCCTCGGTATCATTCCGAGTCAAGGACCAAACCAAAACCGAACTAAACTGAGTTCGTTCCCCTAAGACACACAAGTGTGTTTTGGGGCCATCGAAACTCATATTTTCTTCAAGAATTTATTTTAAACTAATTTTCAATTATTTTCTCAACATACTTGGTGTGTCGGGATCCAACTTGATCTCATAACAAGTTTGGACCAGTAAAACCAATTATTCGCTTAACAGACGTTAAGGTTCTTCACAATAGAACTATCTACTTGGTTAAGTATTTTGATTTTTATTGAGTTATCTCATAACATTTATCACTTTGGAAAGTTGACTTTGAGTTTGGTTAATTATCAAGACTCGAATCGACAAATCCGAACACTCGATTAAAACCTCGTTTTGGTATTTATATAACAAAGGTTCTTGCAATAGTGCATTAACCCACTTTGTTACTTAACATAGGTTAAGTAATATTAATGAACGGAATGCCAAGACCCGGTTTCGGGTAAACTTATTTTTCAAGAAAGATTTCATTAATTTCTCAAATGTTTACATTTTAAACCATAGACTTTAATTATTTATTTTACTTATCTTATGTTTTACTTTAAACCCTTTCAAGACTACCTACTAACTCAAGACCGGTTTAATCTAGGATTTGCTCGTTAACCCGATCTCCGATTATTCACGAATCAATCTTTCAAGTTACTTAGTTAACGTGAGTACTTTTCATCCCCCGTTTTCCATCTTACATTTTAGGGGTGATATTGCATACTTATTCAAACTTAAATGATTTATACTTGTGTCTTAAACCACAAACTCTTTAGTATATGTTACTTAAATAAATGCTCGATTTGGCGTTATATGCTTTACATGATTACATGCTATATGATTATTGCTTTAAGGCGGGTGTAAGGCCACGTTACCGGTAGCCCTACTTTCGTGTTGGATTTACTCATAAACGCAGTTCTAATATCAGAGTTAATTAAAACATTCGCGGAATATAAAAACTTTCATAAAACATTTCATAACAAAACACATCTTGTCTTAAAACAACATCTTGTCTTTTCAAATAAACAAAACGTTAAACTTAAACGTCTTGAGTCTTCCGATGCCAGCCTCTTATTCAGTGCCACGTGTCTCCTCAAGCGAGCTGCCTCATCCTACTCACATGCGTGCATACTAAAAGTCAGCTACGCTGAGTGAGTTCTAATTAATCATACATTATACAATACACATAAACTTATATTCTTTCAATCATACTTTCATACTTTCTTTTGTATTAACTTGCTTTCATATCTTACGTTATAAAGAGCATTACGCCCTACATTCCTCGAGTATTATTAGGGCTCGGTACCCTCCTTTCTCGAGTATTATTAGGGCTCGGTACCCTCTTTCCTCGAATATTAGTAGGGTTCGGTTCCCTAGTTCTCGAATATTAGTAGGGTTCGATTCCCTCTTCGTTACCATACAACCATACATCATACCTCGAGTATTATTAGGGCTCGGTGCCCTTTTCGTAACCATACAACCATACAACCATCCTTTCCTTCTTTTATTAACTTTATCACGTTCATACACATAAGCATACATATCTTACTTACCTTATATATAGCGCTACAACCTGACAGTACGTGCAATATCCGAAGATCGTTCACGTACCATCAAGCAATCATTCATACATTTCACATTATTCACATAAGGCATACACTTATCTCTTAGGATAAGCGTATTAACAAACATATTGAGTATGCACACAGCCCCGAAAACATAACACATAAATGGGGCTAGAAACTCACCTGAATCCTGTTACGCTCTCCGTTAATCGTTATTCCCTTCCTGAGTTGTGCACGGCTAACTGTATAATATTTACATGTATCAATTAACTACTACAACTCATGTTGTATTTCTATCTTTATATAACCCACAACAAACGGGGGTCCGGGGGCAGCGTCCCTGGCAGCGGGGTCTAGGTGCGGCAGCCCCTAGCAGGGTCCAAGGGGCAGAGCCCCGGCTGGGGTCGAGCTGCCAGGTCAGCTTGGAAAAATTTTATTTCCATTAACTGTCATAACACATTTTTCATTAGGTTTTTATTTTATTTTCTCATTTGCTAACTCCAACGAACTTATCATTAAGCGAACTTAACAATAAGCGAACTTAACATTAAGCGAACTTAAGCATAGGCGAAGTTAGTGATCGGCGAAGTTAACCCTAGGCGAACATATGCCAGGCGAAGTTATCATGGGCGAACTTATCACCAGGCGAAGTTATCAGTTAGGCGAACTTGGCCTTAGGCGAAGTTATCAGTTAGGCGAACTTGGCCTTAGGCGAAGTTATCAGCTAGGCGAATTTGCTTGCAAGCGAACTTGCTTGCAGGCGAAGTTCGCTTGTTGGCGAAGTTGTCAGCAGCCGCCGCTGTTCATCTTTAATCCCCAAAATCCTTATCGTTTTACCGAGAAATCCATGGGTATGGTATTTGACTAACCCGCGATCATTCCTATGGTCGTTTTTGGATAAGGTTTGACCAGAAAACACGTAAAGTTTGGACCTTTAGGCTTAAAACGTTCAATAAGGTTTTCTTTAACGGGCCGCTCATAATCGCAGATTCGTTAGGTTCATTTTAACATCAAGTTTGCCACTTTAATACTAGTTTAGGCCCGATCTACTATGGGTTTAAGTCTCAAGACTAACCATTCATGAAAACATAAACTTTAACATGGAGAAAATACCTTTAACGCGTTTGAAGGTTACGGTATAGCTTGGTTACGAAAGTTAGGCCTCGAATCTATCTTGTATCACGAGAATATATCCTGAATCGATGCTTGTGTGGCTCAGATCTCACCTTCACTCTCGGCCGAAGGTTTATGGTGTAGGGGTGTGTGTGTGTTTTTGAATGTGTAGGGATTTGGATGGAAGAATGAAGATTTAGGGTTTAAGGGTGGTTTAAGGGAGTATTTATACTCCTTAAAGCCCATGGACCTAAGGCCCATTACCCTTAATCTATCTCAACTAAATCCAAGTCCATGATCATTTCTTGTTTAATATTAGCTAATATTATTAAATGCCCGACCATTCAACGAAATCTTTCTTTATTTAATATTATAAAATTTAGGATGTTACAGCGGGTTGGCCTCTATGAAAATTTTAAGTATGATCATACGCACCCCTAACTACTTTAGCCTCGTGTTAGTAGCATAGGACATCTAATCCGAGTATATTTGGTTGTTACCATTTAGAAAGGTGTCTCAAACTATTTACTATTTGCATATCTAAATTGTTGCTATCATTTATTATTCCATATACGAGTTGTGGATTTCATATATTATATACTTATAGTTCAAAACTATGAAAATTGCTCATCAAAATTCTTGTTGACAAATATTATTTTATGCAATGTTACAGGTTTATTACTTGGATGATTTAGAGATTTGAATACGCTATTCTATTTGATACCGCTAGGTTATTAGAAGAATGAACAATATTTATTTCTTATATTTGATGTTTACTTGTATGAACGAGATGTGTTACTTTGGTGATTGAATGAAATTAATGAGTTGATTAAATATTGTCACTTTAATAGTTTCTTGTTGTTCATGGGCAATCCGTTGCACCCCGGCATGTTTCGCCGCCTTTGGTCGGAGTGTGACAGTTCGGTTAATACTTTGGGTGTTGATTGATTGTGATAGATGTATCATTAGGGTTTGTGTTACATAGATCGTTAAAATCAGTAGATTAACCACCTTTGAGTTGGACCAAAACCTTAGGTTTCGGCTTATCTTACCAGTTAGTTGATAGAGTTAGTCGTTGTGAGACCACGCACGGTTTTTCCCACTGTCGACTAGGTTAAGTTTGTAAGTTGAGTCGTTTTATCCTTAGTGCTGATTTACCCCTTTTCTCCTAGGTTCATAATAGCTTGAATCTTAGCAGTCTTGTAGCTTAAACATGGACCAAGTGTTGAGTTATTAGGGTACTTAGAATAAACAATCAAGAATCAAAAGTTAACTAGACGTCATTAGGGTTTTCTGGTAAAACTGACCGTAGGGACCCAGTTACCTTAGCCTCTTCTATGTTAGCTCATCTTTAGAACCCTGGTTTCAACCGTGAGTTAGCACCCATTTGCCATCCTACAGCCGTTAGATCATCCTACCTAGGTGATTCACTTTCTCATTATCGTTAAATCCCGTTAAGTATTTCAGTTAGTTTCGTTAAGTTAAGTTAATTAGTTTAAAGTAGTTAATATAAAATCAATTAAATATTAAGGTAGGACTTGGATTAGGGTTTATAATCTGAGTCGTTCTCACGTGTCTTCGAGTTCGATATCCGAACTTTCCTTGTCTTTGCTACACGCGACCTGTACACTAGCCGTTGGTGTGAAATAGGATATATTTCTTGGTTTTTAAAGCATAGTTGCAATTCGTGATTATTATATATATATTTTCACACATCACTCTCGTGATAAATATCGGACTAGTAAAACTTTCTTTGTGCACTAAATTTCATGTTGTATTGTTAGTTTACCTTGTTTATCCTAAACCCCAAAATTAAATTATTATGATATTGAAAACTCTTATCAAAAATAAGTTTCACATATTTTTTGCTCGTGATATTGTAATGTAATTTAAATATTTATTTATTATTTTCATCACTATTATTAGTATTTAAACAATTATCAAGTAACAAATAAATAATAAAGAACGATTTTAAGGATTTAGTTAGTTTAAAATGGTGATGATTAAGGTGGTAGCAACACGTGACAAAAGATGTAGGTTTTTATTAGATAGTATAGATACTTAATTGGTAGATTTTAAAATTTTGAGAAATTTGATTTTAATAATTTAAACTTGGACCTATTGATCGGCAACAATCCAATTAAAAAATAGTTAATAGTCATAACTTTCGAAATATTTTCTTCCAGTGAGTTTTTGTTAACATAGGACGAACATCGTTAACATTTTTGATGATGTGGAAATATACTTTTGACATATTTCCAATCCTCGTTCTAGCGGCGGATGATGGGTGATGGTTGCTGGATTTTTTTGGTGGTGGAGGGTGGTCGAATGGTGGTGAAGATAGAGGAGTTTATTTATGATTTGATGGAGTAGATGATAATAATGGGCTTTAAAAAAGTAATTTTTTAACACGTCGGCATCCACGTAGATACCAAAATGAATTTTATTTAACACTTTAGCATCCACATCGTCATACATTAACGGAGTTAGTCCATAGCTAATTAAAATTCGTTCAAACAAAATAAGTAAAAAACAAAAATTGGCCTCACATAGTAATTTAGGTGATACTGTTGTAGGTCAAAAATAAGTTTTCTTAGTTTTAACACTTTAGGGATAAATAAGTTTTTCATCCCCGGGGTTTTGGGTTGGTTCGCCATCATCCCTATATATAAAATTTGGAAAGAGGATAAGATAATAGAATCAAAACACAAAGACAAAGACCTAAACTCAAACAAGATCGATCGAACACAACACAAAGATTCCTTCCTTTGTTTTATAGATAAAAGTGATGTTTAATTAATCTGAATCACATATTCATGGCCAATTCAAAACCCTCCTTGGATTTCTAAACAAAATCACTTTGTTAATTCATCAAATTCAAGTGGTTCCAGTTATTAATTATATCGAGAAGGGGACTCGGAGCAATCGGTTCCTGGTTTCACAACAAGCTCCTTGATCCTTTCTTACAAATCCTTCGCAGGTAAACAACTCTACTCTTTAATCTTAGAAAAAACAACTATATATATATATATATGAATTTAAATGTATAGTTGTCTACAGTGTTGGATTGGAATTTTATACTTAATTCTTCAAAATTAATTCTTATGAGTGTTTTGGCTGATAATATGACGACACTTTGATTCCAGGGGAGCAGAGCCTAAACAACTTGCATTCTCCACCGCCCTTGGCATTTCATTAGGAATTTTCCCAATTGTTGGTATGATTTTATTCAAATTCTTATTATTTATGCATGAAAATATTGATTCATGTGGTCACATAGGTCAACTCTATGGACCCTTTACACTTGTTGAGATTTGAATTTAATGTTTCTGGTGTGTAAAAATGTAACACCTAGGCGAATTCCAGATTAGACATTATCATGAAATCATATTTTTTAGGCTAGAATTGAGTTACAATAAAAGCACCCATTACATGTTATTGGTTTATCGAAGCAAGCGTATGTTAATAAATCTTGATTCGATAAGTTTTGTTTTATTGTTTAGTTTGATGGTAGTGTTCTTAAGGTTCGGTGAGTTTGTTACTGGTGGGGCCCATTTTCCTTTGACAACTGATGCTTTAAAGAAGGTGTTGACTGGTGAAGCTTCAACAGAAATTATTAGAAGCATCCTTAACGCGGTATGTTCTAATTTTATAAATAGTTAATGCATTAATCATACATGTTCATGGTCCCTGTGGCAAGGTTAATATTTATTTGATTAAAAATGTGCGGATCAAACTTTTGAAGGCCTACAGGTCTGCAAACATTGAGGATCAAACCTATAATTTCTGAAAAGAAAGGACCAAAATTGCAATTCCATCTTACTTTAAGAGCGTATGCATAGCTAAATCAAAAAATATTTTAGGAAGGTTTAGAGGTTATAAGCATTAGAAATAGACATCTGACTAATGTAGAGTGTAAACGAGCTGAGCTGAGCCCAGACTCGGCTAGTCTTGAGCTCGGCTACTCTTACGAGCTCTATGATTAAAGCTCGAGCTTGGCTGGTGAGAAGATTTTCAAGTTCGGGCTCTGCTCGGGCTTGTTTATTATTTTTAAGTTAAGTTGTATACATTTTTTTATTATTCTAAAATATTAAAAATATGATATTTATATATAACAAAGCTTTTGATGAGTCGATTTAACGAAGCCTACAGACGGGTCTCTTATTTTTCTAGTTTTACATTGGCCCGTTTTAAATAAAACATAAACCCAACAAATGGATTAACTTTGCCACATTTAATGATTTAATCTACATATTTACAGTTGTTAGGGTGGTTAGTCTTGGCACCCTTAATCATGGGTGCACTCTACATCATACTTTTACCCGGGTTTGTGATCCTGGTGCATAAGTTCAAGTTCAGCACTAGCTCGAGCCCAAAGCTAGCCACATCATCAAGCACAGAATTAAGGCTTAAGGTAAGAGATATTTGATATGATGCCTACAAGCACCAAACAGCTCACAGCGACAATCCAATATCAGTATTTCTTTTAGAGGCTGCTGCATAAACGGATTAACATCGAGATCGGCACTAAAAGTTTCTATTATTTGTTATAAGAAAATGGGATATTGCTTATTAGCAAGTTCTTGAACACAATGGTAAGATGTCTCTTCAACTTTTAGTTTTGTTTTTTCATAGACACTCAAATTTGTAACCCAAATGTTTATAACTTTGTAAATATGTAATGCTAATGGATTATGCTGTTAAATGTTTAAGTTTCAAGGAGTTGAAATTTTATAGTCGTTGGCTATAGCGATCCTGGATGGTGTTTTAAGTGTTGTCCTTTGAAGTTTTGCTTGTGCTTTCGTTGCAAGGTGTTTTTTCTTTTGGCAAATTGGAAATAAATAATCTCACATTTTGTGTATTGGCTGATAATAATCTCACATTTAAAAATCACTACCAACGGTCCAATTTTTCAACTATTTTTGTCTCAATGGACATCCGTTAAACAATTAACGTCGTTAAAGTTTTTTTTTTCAAGTTTCAAACAGATGTTTTTAGGGATTTTGATTGGATAAAGGATGAGTCGACTGATGTAAAACCTATCTCGAAACGGTGATTCAAATGACTTGATTTTTGTTAATTAGAAATTCAAAAACTTGAATTGAAACACCGTTTCGTCGTTTGGATCACCATTTCAAGGTAAGTTTTATATCAGTCGACTCATATCCTTTTTCCGATCGTAAGCCCTAAAACATCGGTTTAAAACTTGGAAAAAACTTAACGATGCTAAGTGTTTTTTAACGCAGGTCCATTGAGACAAAAAAAAGATAGTTAAAAGGTTGGACAGTTGATAGTGATTTTAAAGGCATGATTATTATCGATCAATACACAAAATGTGAGATTATTTATTCCATTTTACCTTTTCTTTTTTGCTTGTGTTTTTGTTGGAAGAGGTATTTTTTGTTGTGACGGATGCTGGTTAACTAGAGGTGTATAAAACATGATATTTGAACCGATTCTGGTTCCACACCGGTTTCAGGCATAGTACACGTTGGTCAAAACTTGTTTAACTAAGAACCAGTTCAAGGATTAGAAAACTTGAATTGGAACTTGGAACCGAACCATATAGGATTAGAATCAATTCAAGAACCATGACATTTCACATAAATCAAAATTAGTCAAAATTATTGGAGTTTTTTTTGTCCTAGGATGAACTTGCACAATGGTGTTATTTGACTAAGAGCCAATACCGATGGATGTCGCACATTTTCAGAAGCCAATTGAGAGCGTTGTTTTGAGCCTTTTGAGATTTAAGAGAACAGAGTGTGTTTTGAGAGTTGTGATTAAAGCAAAACATTCAATACCTATTTATACAACGGCTAGTCTCATTTAACGGTAATAACCGTAACTATATGTCAGTTCTTCATTACTCCTACCAAATTGGTTTCTTGGTGAAAATGACGGAGTGGATGTCAAACTTCCGGGTAGGTTCGAAACCAAAGGAACAGTTATGCAATCGTGCCGGGTTAGAATTTAGAACCACTTTCTTTGTTTCTTTTTTTTTGTGCACCTCTACTCTAAAGGTCACTTTTATATGTTGCAAAATTAAAACCAGTAAACATGAAAAAAAAAAACTTATTTCAAGTTATATATAACCACAGCACCAAAATGAAATGATGCAAGTGGGCATATAACCTTGGTGTTTAATGTTAGCCTAACATTATCATACAACCAAAGCAACTGAAGGTTCCATAAAGTGAAGACAATATTATGGTATATTAAGATGGTATATAAAGGTGAAGAGACTTAAAACCAAAACTTTTTTAGTTATTGAATACTTTTGTGACAACATAGTAGTATGACTATGGAATATAGCCTAAGTTATATTTTATTAAATAAAAAAGGTTATTACCATTTACAGCCCTTTTTGAGTTCTTTTGTGCAAATGTGGTATATAATATGCTTTGATCATAACCTCGAATTGATTTGATCCAACTGTTTGTCAACTATTAATCATGCTTGATTGCTTGCTGAAGAACAACCACAAAAATTTGGTTTATTGATCTCGAATCTCAAGTCATCACATAAGCTAAAGTTGATGATGAAGAACCATTGCACCAAAGAAGGTGGATATCGATGGATATCGAAGATGGTGCAATGATGATGGGTGAAGGGAGAGGGGTTATGGGGTGATGAGGAGATGGAGGCAGTGGCGAAGCTTATATTAAATCACACGGGTGACCAATGTCAACGACCGAAATATTTTCAAGTCAGCAATGCAGTTCGAGTCAGATCAAACAATATAAATTCTAAATATCTTATTTGTTTTTTCATTCATTCGAAAGACTGCTCTCAAAATAATAAAAAGAAAAACTAAAGATAAACTTTTTAACGATTAACAAACAAAGATCTAAATTTTTTTAACAAACAAATATCTAATTTTTTTATAGCTGACATTAACCCAAATTTTACCTATTAATTTAAAGATGTAAAAAAAATGAGTTTTGAATTGTAATTTTCCTTGAAATAAGTGCATACCGCTTTATTGTTGTCAAAGAGAAAAAAATATCGTTATTAAAACAAATATAAAATCTAATCTTAGAAATATATTAGCATATACTAGTTTAAGGTTCGTGTATTACACGGGTTCTTAATAAAAATTTTAAACTTTAACCATTAAGTGAAATACAATCAACAAATGCAATTCCAATTTACATTTAAATGGCAGAAATTATATAATTAAGATTACACAAATATGCTACAAATAAGTAAAACTTTCCTTGTATACTACATTTGTGATTGTATCGGTCAGTGTACATTGTTTATCAAAAATTAAAATCTTTAGTCCGTATCTGCTTGTAATTCTTGATAAGGTAATATATAGGTCGATCTGCTATAACTCACTAACTCTTGATATAGACACGTATAGTTGTCTGTGTGACAAATAGGGTATTTTCAAGACATACAAACCTTAGATAAATGATAATATATACATGAAACTAACAAAAAAATTATTCATGCACCTAAAATATCATATATTTTAATCAATTAATATGATGTCATTTGAGATAATCTGTTCATGTTTATTCTAAAAACAGGATTATACCAAAAACCAGATTACTTGAACTTTGATAATATAATCATTCTTAAAATCTTTAGAATTTGAAATTTATCGATCATGTTGTCATTAATATTTTGTGTATGATAAATTTTTAATTTATTTTATAATTTATAATTAACAATTCTATAATCAAACAACATATAAAACCGAAAATTAAAATATAAAATGATTTGTTTCATATC
Source organism: Bidens hawaiensis (assembly GCF_021521415.1). Classification (NCBI taxonomy): domain Eukaryota; kingdom Viridiplantae; phylum Streptophyta; class Magnoliopsida; order Asterales; family Asteraceae; genus Bidens; species Bidens hawaiensis. Next base: position 97,184 of record NW_027498877.1, on the reverse strand, counting down.
ATATGAAAGTAATTGCCAGAAAATGATAAAGACATACTAACCTTAAAACCATTGTTCAAATAACAGAGATTATAATTAGTTAACAGAATATTAGAAGCCTTAAACTTGCATAAAGTAAATGTAGTGATTGTTATTTATAATAGTTGAAAGTGTAGGACAAAGAATGTTAAAATTTTGAATAATAATCTCGTGTTATTAGTTAAGATTATGAAAAGCTCTTGGAATATTTAATTATTCGACACACACATACACACACACACACACACACACACACATATATATATGGTAAGGATCCTAAGAGAACCCTTTGTAAATTGAGAACTTTGAGAACCATTTTGGACCACTAAAAACACATTTAAAAAAATATTTAAAAAAATCATAAAACAAAAAATAATAAAAAATTTAAAAAGTAAAAAAAACCAAAACTCTTATATTTCATTCCGGTTTCAATAAAAAAATAATTATAATAAAAAATGCCGTGTTATACACATATGTATAATTTTATATAATCTTTAGTTACGTAATATACACATATGTACAATATCATTTATCTTAAATTATACACACGTGTACAAAAAAACATGTAAATATACATATATGTATATATTATACATATGTGTATATAATTTAGCTAAACCGAGGTCTTTTTTTATGAAATCGGGATGATAAAATAAGAATTTTGGTTTTTTTACTTTTTTGATTTTTGTGTTTTTTTTTATTTTATGATTTTTTTTTATTTTTGGGTTTTTTGTGATCCAAAATGGTTCTCATAGTCTCAATTTTAAAAAAGTTCTCTCATGATCTTAATCATATATATATATATATATTAACAACTTATAAAGAAAAAATAGAAAAAAAAACAAAGATTTCAGATTTTATGGAAGCATGTTAAATAAGTTTTAACCGGATTAACTATTGGGATTATTCTTGAAGGATCATGCTAAATGTATCTCATCCCTTGTTAACCATACACCCCTTGAACTTTAATTTCTCCTTATCATCTGTAATTGACATGTTAGCCCCTCTTATTGTATTTTGTAATTCTCTCAAAATATCAAATAAAAAACTTTTAAGTTTTTATTTTTGTTTTATAGTTTTTTTTATATATTTATGTTATTGATTGAATTATTTTATTTCATTAAGATCTTATAAAAAGTTTGTATATTTTTTACATGTATAAAAATTTTTTGTATGTTTTCTCTAGCTCGTTTTTTTTTTAATTTCTTTTATTTTTTTTATAGAATGTATTCTAAACAATTTGATTTTTTTTGTTAAGTTTGGATACATGAGATTAATGTTACATGAGAAAAGAGCCAAATTTGTTGATCAAGTTGTATGTTACTTAACCTTTTCATTTATAAAAAATAATATGACATTTTATAAAAGAATGTAAACTATCTCTTAATATTAACCTTTTTATTTATAAAAAGTAATATGATTTTTTATAAAAAAATGCAAGCTATCTCTTAATTTGAAAAAGAAAACGCTCTCCAAAAAGATTAAAACAAATACAAAAAAAACATAATTTTAAAACAAGGAAAACAACGTTTATTAGATAAGAGGAAAAAACGTTTTTCTAAGAAAGAAAAATATGTTTTCATTAAAGGCTTTTAAATATACATAAAAAATAAATAGAAAAAAATTTATTAAATAAAAATAGAAAAAAAATGTTTTCATGAAAATAATAATGATACTAACAGATAACAAAATGAAAAAAGAAACAACAAAAATGTCTAAACTGTATTCATGTCAAAATTGAGGGTTGGTGTATATTTAGTAAAAATGGATGGGAGGGGTACGTTTAGCAGCACCCATTCTTGAAATACAATGAGGAGCATGATTAAGTTACAAATAAAAGAAATTAAGATTAAAATTAAAATAACAAAAATAAATATTTCTATTAAATTACATAATACTTAAGGTGTGAATCTTAATGAACTTGTATAGCATATTTTAATAATAATTGTTATAACTTTGAATTATTTATTAAAATTTTTTATGTATATCCTTATAATTTTGAATATAAACCATAATAAACACTTTAATTATGTAATAACCAACAACATGTAACACTAACATAACCACTGTTCGTTGTATTTGTATAAAAATTAAATTAATAAGTTAGTATAATATTGAAATTATGTAAATAACTGATGAAAACGATATTCTAGGTTTCAACATCCTAAATGATTTTTCGAAAGCGAAAATAGTGGGATGGGACAGAAAAAATATTTTTTGGTTTACAATTTTGATTGATTTTAATTAAGTACTTTGTATTATAAGGCATATTCAATATATATTTAAATGTATAAAAAAGTATAAATCAAGTCATAAAATATATGATTCCGAAGCATTTTGGTCTGAGTTATAGAAGAAAATATTGAAAATTGAATATTAATCGTCTTATTGCTAAAACCATTTATACTACACAATACAATCATATAAATAAATGGCATATAGTTCATATGGTAAATTGTTATACATATGGATTAAAATTATAACATTCAACTTCAATGATTTAATGTTAAACACGAAGATATATATAATAGGTATTCTCCATGTTTACAATATTTATACAAAAGGTTTGGAGAAATTAAAAAATTACACATTTTCCTGAGTTCAAATGAATATGAGAAAGTTTTTAAATCCAAACTGAAACCAATATTGTATAAAAAATTATGCACCACTGCTCGAATCCCATTAAAATAAAATTGTAGTTTATTACCATAAAAATCAAAATTTTTCGACAATGATGCACCTTTATTTTTGTTATTTGCAATTACCTGCAACTTTAAAAATTTTATTCTAACATGCTTGAACTTCAATTTTGATATTTCTTTGTTTCACCATTAATGTTAATGAATGAATCGGTTATGATTTATATTTAATAAACATAAACTTGAATTCATATATTGAAATGACTTAAAAGATAATGACCAATATTAAAATGGGTTGAGAAAATAATGAGGAGGGCTATGAGATTGATAAGTGGCAATAATAAGTAGTTTTTATTAGAATAGATAGATTACTTAAGTGAGTAATAGTAAAGTTAATAAAATTTATAGTAATATTTTTTACTAAAATAATCTAAGATTTGAATCAAATACAAATTAAATTAAATTGCTAATTGTGCGAATCATGTAGTGTAATTATATATACAACATAGTGTAATTATAGTGTAGTGTAACTACAACTTAGTGTAATTACACTATATGATGTAATTACATAATTACAACTTATATATATAGTTACACTACTTAATTCGTATAGTTGGCACACTAATTTAATTTATTCGTTAACTTTCCCCTAACAATCTAAAAGACAAAATATTTAACAAAATTAAAAAATAAATAAATAAACTAAAAATATTTAAAAATATGGTGTGGGTTGTGTTATAGCCTGCACTACCTACAGATAGGGGTGTTCATCGGGTCAACCCGATCGGGTTTCTGGTTAATCGGGTGTTCCTTCAAAAATATCTAACCCGCAACCCAACCCTATTAAGGTTCGGGTTATTCGGGTTAGACGGGTTAACCATGTTACTTTATAATTTTAAGTTGTTTTTTATGTTAGTATAGGTTGCAAAATTTCCCACTCCACTCAATTTTAAATTTCTTTTACAAGTAATAAATTATCTTATAGTTACATATATAAGCATGTAAATGAACCAAACATACATGAACAAAGGCATGTCCGTGTTCGTTCATTTAACTTTTAACAAACACGAACGCTTAATCGAACAAATATCTGTGTTCATGTTCATTAGTTTAAAACTAAATATATTCGTGTTCGTTCGGTTAAAATCTAAACGAACAGTTCATGAACATAATTAATGTCACACCCTCAAAATCCACTAACGGAGTTTTACCGTCAGAGGGTGTGAACTAACAGGATCGGAATCATTAGTTATAATCAAACCATAAATAAAGTTTTCAAACCACGAAAACCTTTAAGTGTAAATAAATACGGAAGCGTAAAACCTTTAACCAAAAGTCGCGTCACGCTGGACGACTTAAAAACCCAATAATAATAGTTTAAAACAAGTTTGCATAAACAGTAACGTTCAAAGTAATGCATGATCCTATACCGCGCGCCCGCCTCGGCTACCTGAGAATGACATACTAAAAGTGTCAACACGGGGTTGGTGAGTTCACAAGTGTATATACAATAAAGCGTTTGCGTTTACGTTTGCGTTTAGCGTTTTGCGTTTAGCGTTTTGCGTTACCAGATAGTGTTAAATCAATTATATATCTATAGGTAGCTAGCCTATAAAGCAAGTATTACTAAGTGTTCGACACCGAAGCTGACTGTTTATCATGTGCCTTGCCACCAGGTCTATCCCGACCATGGTAATGTGTTAGCCAAAATTACACCCACTCGACCTCAAGTCGAGCTTAGCGTTGGGTGGGGTTTGTCAAACCCAGTAGTACTACTCAACAGTGACTCGCTATTATCCAATACTAAACGGTTCGATGTGTGAAGGACTTCAGTTGTTTCGTTTGCCACTTAGTCTTTACAAGTGATATATAATCTAATAACAAAATCTAAAAGCGTTTCGGAGTATGTATTCTCCCCCAAGTGAAAAGCGTTTAAAAGAGTTAAAAGGGGAAACGTGAAACTCACTGTTTGCGAAGAATTCCAAAAACAAGTCACCCAAGTGATGCGCGTCACAGAAAACCCTCACTAGCGTTCTAAAATAACAAGGAGATTTTCTAAGTGTTGAACTATTATCGAGTCTCTAGACTCGGCACATAATACTTATGCATAAAATTCGTTTCGTGTTTCGTTTGTGAATTGTGTGTCTCAACAAACACATTCGTGATACGTTACATGTGTGAACAACTACTTACACATCATGTATTAATATTGTACATTACTAGCAATTATTCCCCGCAAGGGCAATTTGGTCAAAACATAACAATTATCTAGTACTTAGCACGTTTCATGTATTTTCACAAAGTTCAGCTGCTAGTTTCATCAAGACAGAATTCTACTTGAAAGATTACTCTATTCAACAGATCATAGCATTTCAATTAATTCACCAAAAATCGTCACAAAAGCATACATGAGTTAGGTTTCCAGAACATATTTTATTGTATTTTTATTCCTCATAGATTTCTCACAATGATCAAAACATTACAACAACTCACAGCAGTCAAAATCATGCGCAACAGAATTTTATTTGTTATTCCTGTTAAATGGAAAATCCAATTAATGCGAGACCAATTGGGTTAGGTTCTTAACTCAATATATTAACGTCCAGAAGTGAAACCAACCCATTTGGTCTTGTAGTTCATGAGATATGATAATTATAAAATAACCTAACAGCAGGTCTCACAATTCAGATTTGCACTTCAGTTTTGTAAAATAATAAAAGTTAACCTTTACTCGTCCAAAAATTACAAACTTGGACTTTATAGAAACTAGACTCAACATAGTACCCTGTAGTGTTAACAACCTTGACCAATTTCCAAATTAACATTTAGTTACAATTGTCTAAACATAACTTACAATCTGTCCAGTATCAGTTTTGACCTTTAATCACATTTAAATCGTTTGAGCAACCAAAACACCTCCAAATTAGGCATGGTTGGGTTTTCTGGAAACTAGACTCAGAGTAATACCTCTTAGACTCATAAATAGCTCAGTTTGCCTTTATATTTAACAAGTTACATGTCGTTCAAGTTTAACAATCTCTGCTGTCAAAACTCAGCAAGCACAAACAATTGTCTAACATGCATCCTAAGCATACGACATATCTCCAAACATGTAATAAACATAATTATTCATCAAAATCAGTAGTAACCCTCTAGGGTTTACAAACAATCAATGATTTAACAATCTTTCACCGTTCAAAATCACATATGATCATCTAAATCAATAACCAACGCATAAACAATCATCATCTAGCATAAATTAAGCATAAGACCACTTAATACATGATATTCAATAATTAGGGTTTCATGTTTATACCTTAAAAACGCAGAAACAACCAAGGGAAAGGTGAGAGATGCTTAGAAACGAGTGTGAGATGCTCCGATTATGATAAACAAGATCAAAAGGATGTGATATGGGTGTGGGTGGTGGCTGCCGATCGCAAGAGAGGAAGAGAGAGGGGCTGCGGATCGGGGTTAGAGAGAGGGAGAGGGGAGTTAGGGTTTTTAATATTATTAATTATAATATGTTACATCAAGGCCCCTCAACTTCTAGTTATTACTTTTCTAGCATAAGTAACTTGTTTGCATCTTGAGTTAGTGTTTTAAATGATATTATCAAATAACACATAAGCCTAACACATAATTATCACATAATTATTGTTTGGATGTTTTTCGTTTATTCACTAATGATTTGCGTCAACTCGTTTGCGTTTCGGTGCAATCCCGAAGGACTACACATGTAGTAATTGTCAAGCGTCATTTAAAACTCTATTTTAAATGTAATGAGATGTGCGTTATAGATCAAGTGATCTTAAGTTTGAATTGACGGAGTTTGGATTAACAGAGTTAACCTGAAAATGACGAGTGTCACAATTAAACAAAGATAAACGAACATGAATGAATGAGCATATATGTACATACATTAAGGAACACAAACATACATAAACGAACATAAAAGAACGTATTTAAATAAACAAAAACAAATATCACACATATTTTGGTTATATAATTTCTAAATGCAAATAATATTTAATAATCTTCTGTTATATTTAAACAAACATGAATGAACGTAAACAACTAAATAAACGCTCATAAACGAATGTTCACGAACATAGATGAACGACTGAAACATGTGTTCATGTTCGTTCGTTTAATTAAATAAACACAACATAAATGAACCTTCCGCCGAATGACCCATGATGATTCATGAACAAGCAGAATAATTAACTCCTCTTTAAAGCTTATGGTATTGCCTTTATAGTGCGTATTTCACCTTTTAATAATTGTATTTAAAGTTAAGCATCAGCCCTAATCGGGTTATTCGGATTTAAACCGAAACCCGACTTTTTTTTCAAAAATGAACCCGAAACCCGACCCTATTAACAATTCGGGTTAACCCGATTACTACTTTTTGACCTTGTTTAACCCGACTCGAATTAGCTTATTCGGGTTTGGGTCGGGTTGGTTTAATCGGGTTAGGGTAATTTGAACAAACCTACCTACAGACCTACTTTGCTCTTTTATATTTTAACCACCCATGTAGTCAACTGCATAGTCAAATAAACCAATAAAAATTGAAAAGAAATAAAAACCCATTATTTATTTATTTTTCATCTTCTTCTTCACATAACCCCTCCCCCCCTTTTGCTTTTGGCCGGAGAAATCACAATTTATGTTCTCACTTTTTGTCCTCATGCTTTAACAGGGCGAATTTTTTTGGATATTATACTTAAGGGTGACCGATCTAAATATCTACAAATTGTTTTTGACAAAATTGTGAAAATATACCTTAATGGGGTGACCGGGGACACCCCGGGTCCCTAATAACTGTGCCCATAGTTAGGGGGGGGGGGATTAAGGTTGGGGTGGATTGAATAATCAAAAGAGGTGGGGGTAATTAAAGGTAGTTTTGTTATTCATTTATGTGAACATCGATATCTACTTGTTACTTTAAAACAAGACTCTTTTTGAACACATGACCCTTTCCTTTTGGTTAACTTGACTACTTTTCATAAATAACTTGCAACCTTAAAATTTCTTTCTATTAAAATAATTATATATTAAATTTAAAAAAAAAACCTCCTATTTAATGCACCCATTTACTATATCTTATAACCCATGACCCATTTAATCCGAATATTTCATGACCCTTTTGTTAGTTACATGAGATAATTGATAATTCATTATTCATATTCTTATTGTATGATTTTGTAGAGTATGACATTCATCAATTTTTAAACCTAAAATCCGACCCATTTCAATTTTTGGAAAACCCTAAAATTTAACGTTTTTATACGAGAATTTAGATAGTAAAACCATTTTTCAAATTTTGTAAACTTAATATTGTTTTTTGTTATGATAGGTTGTTTAAACTTGGGCTTATGACGTAATAATATAATGTTAATTGTTAATAACGGTTTAAATCATTATTCTTTCCAAATCATAATAAATGGTTAAATAAGCTAATAATTAGAAAATGTGCTTTTCAAATTTAACAAATTAATTATGTTAAATTCGATAATTTTTGTATTTTTAAAATTATTCGTTGTGACATTCGTCATTTTCAAAACCCCATAGTTTTAAACTTTGTTATACTTCGGATCCTTTAAAAGAATGTTCTTCATGTTATAACCATCTCCCATACTTGTTGTGTTGTTTTAATATTTTTAACGGTGTTTAATTCGTTTACTTTATGCTCGGAACCAACCCAAACCAAAGTACAAGGACCATTTTTGTCAAAAACCAAACTTTTCCCTAACATAAAAATCAAATTTTATTTAATTATTTATTTTATTTAATTTATTTTAAAAACCAATCATCCACATTGAATGCAAAAGTGGTTGTAAGATGGTTTAGTGCCCAACCATCCATGCAAACTTGTCCCTTCCTCCTTGCCTATAAATACTAACACTTCTCAACCTCTCCAAATGCTCATCTCTTCCTTTCTCTCTAATTTTTGGATGTGTGAAAGCAAATTAAAGTGTTCTTGCCTAAGTTGACTTTAAAAGTAAAAAAAAAACAATTGATTGCTTTTCAATCCGATTTGAGTAATGTTTCGGGATGTTTTCAGTTTCTATTAGTCTTATATATATGTTTCATTGTTTCTCTTCTTCAACCTTGGTTGATTAAGGTGTTTATGCCAACCTAAGGCACACCTTTGCTTATTAAAGGCTAGTTTGGCCCGATTTGAGATTTTTACTTGTGTAAAGTTTCTGATTTTTATTTGAATTTGTTTGTTGGTTATTTGTAAGGCTCCGGTCCCAGTGCCCTAATTTGGCATTGAATTTACTCATAAACACAATTTTAAATATCAGAGTTAATTAAAACTTTTCGAGGAATTTAATAAGTCAACCATATATTACATAACGTACCAAATCTTGTCTTAACATCATTCATTTTGTCTTTCAAATAAAAACATAATCAAATATTACATCATCAAATCCTTCTCAAGATTTCAATATCTTCAGTCCAATGCCATGTGTCTTCATTCAAGCGAGCTACCTTAGCCTATTCACATGCGTGCATACTAAAAGTCAGCTACGCTGAGTGAGTTCTAGTTAATCAGGTAACATAAAATCATTCACTTACTTAAATATACACATCCGAAGATACAATTATATACTTTACATGTTTACCTTCATTCCGTACATACATATATTCATACATTCTCTCACTCCTTCGTAGATTCATGCTTTCATACTACACGCATAACTATCTTTACCATCTCAGATATTAGTAGGGTCTGGTCCCTTTTATCTCATATATTATTAGGGTCTGGTCCCTTCTGTCTCATATATTATTTGAGTCTTGTCCCTTGTATCTCATATATTATTAGGGTCTGGTCCCTGCTATCTCAGATATTATTAGGGTCTGGTCCGTTCTTTCCATACAACCATACATACATGTCTTTACATGAGCATTTTATCATATACTTTCATACATACTCTTAACCTCATTCATATATCATTCATACACACTCTTAACTATTCACATTGAGTATGCATACAACCTCGAAAACATAACAAGGAAAATGGAACTCACATGTATCTTGTTTCTTGCTGAATTTACAGTAATACCCCTCTTTAGTTGTGCACGGATAACTGTGTAATAATCATAAACATCAATTAACTACATCTAACTATGTCATATTTCTATGTTATTATAACCCCTAGCTACGGGGGTCCGGGGGCAGCAACCCTGGCAGTAGGGTCTAGGGGCAGCAGCCCCTAACAAGGTCTAAAGGGCAGAGCCCCTGGCTGGGGTCGAGCTGCCAGGTCAGCTTGAAATTTTTTTTTATTTTCATTAACAGTCCTTTACCAATATTTCATCAGAAATTCTAATAGAATGAATCCTAATCGAATCGAATTGGACTAATCGAACGAGTCTTAATTAAATTAAATGAGACTTAATTGAATCGAATGAGACGTAATCGAATTGAAAGGACTTAATCTAATTGAATGAGGCTTAATCAAATCGATTGAGGCTTAATCGAATTGAATGAGGCTTAATCAAATCGATTGAGGCTTAATCGAATTGAATGAGACTTAATCGAATCTAGTGACACTTAATCGAATCGAATGAGGCTTAATCTAATCGATGAGATTTAATCGAATCGATTGACACTTAATCGCATCAGGATCTGGTTCTAATCGAATCATGTTATCGAGTCATGTAGCCAAATGATGTAATCGAATGGATGCAATCAAATGGGTGTAATAGAATGGGTCTTTTTTCCTTCTTTCTTTTATTTCTTTCATAAGAGGCGCTGCTGCTGATGCCCTTTCTCATTATGATTAATATTGCTATTATAAGCGTTCATTTCTTTCATTCCATTTATAGGTTTCTACAGCCGCCATTCGTATTATTATTATTATTAATATTATCACCTTACTATTATTTCGTCTTTTAACCATCTCCGTTTCTACACTCGTCCAAGATCTAGCTCATTTTGCAATAAAGTTTCAACCTTTATCGATTATGAAGCCCGATTTAGCTAGATTTAGGGTTACCAAGTGAGCCAAACTTAAACGATCAAGCTTTTCATTATGAAACGTACCTTAGATGAATCAGTTTCACAAACATGATCTAGTCTTGGCGTCTATCTTGCCCGTAGAGATGCTCTAACACCAACAAGCTCAGGTCTTTTGTAAGGCCCTCGGTCCTGGTGCCTTACTTTAGTGTTGGATTTACTCGTAAACACAGTCCTAAATATCAAAGTTAATTAAAACTTTCGCGGAATATAAAAATTTCAATAAACATTTCATATCATTTCATAAACATGCCTTAAACAAACATCTTTTGTCTTTCGTAGCCAAAACATAATTCATAAGAAAAACATCATAGGTCTTCGGATGCCAGCCTCTTTATTCTTCTGCCATGTGTCCACCTCAAGCTAGCTGTCTCATTCTAATCACATGCGTGCATACTTAAGGTCAGCTACGCTGAGTGAGTTCTAGTTAATTAGACAACATACAATACATTCATATATTACGTATTTAACCCGCTTTACTTTCTTTAATGTACATACATACATACTTTCGTTTGTACTTTATACTTTCATTCATTATACACTTACTTACCTTCATTCATTCTTTCTTTCATATTCATACCTTACGTTTTAAAGAGCATTACGCCCTACTTTCCTCGAGCATTATTAGGGCGTGATTCCCTCTTGCCTCGAATATTATTAGGGTTCGGTTCCCTATTGCCTCGAATATTTTTAGGGTTCGGTTCTTTCTTGCCTCGAATATCATTAGGGTCCGGTTCCCTTTTCTTCTGTATACCTTACCTTTCTTTTATTTATAATATAATATTCATACATAATTTCTTTTACATACTCATTTCATACTTACTACACATTACCTTACTTGACAATACGTGCAATATCCGAAGATCGTTCATGTACCGTCAAGCATGCATTCATAACATACATATAACTATCACATTTATCATTATGCCATACACTTACCACTTAAGGTAAGTGTATTAAAAATCACATTGAGTATGCACACAGCCCCGAAAAACATAACAATGAAATGGGGCTAGAAACTCACCCATCTCCTGTTTCTTTCCGAGTTAATAGTGATTCCTTTCTTTAGCTAGGCTCGGCTAACTGTATATCATTCATATGTGTTAATTAACTAGCCCTAAACTTATTATTTAAGTTTCAACAGAAATAGTTAAGTCCGGTCTACTCTAATGGTCTTATAAGGGATTGAGTTCATAGGCATGGTCTTGTATTCGAATACTTTGTATGGGTCATGTATTCGAATAGGACTGAGTTAGAATACCTCTTATGTTTGAATTGGTATTTATGATAGAATACAACCTATATTCGAATAGAATATACTTGTAAAATCTTTCTGCCTTTCTTTCTTTGTTGTATCCGAATGGAGGCTATTAGAATAGAATTTGTATGCGAATTTCCCATGTATTCGAATGGCATGCACTTAGAATATATTTGTATTCGAATTCCCCACGTATCCCCATTGTATTCGAATACAATGTATTCGAATTGAGCTTATGTTCGAATACATATTGTATTTGAATTGAGCTTATATTCGAATACATATTGTATTCGAATAGCCGACACGTGTTTAATCTTTCTTTCTTTCCTTCCTTCTTTTTGTAGTTGAATATGGGCTAGTATTTGCAGACACTTGTATTCGAATGGTACGCATTCTAATAGATATGTGTTAACCTGATATTTGTATTCGAATGGTTTATATTAGAATAGATAGGTGTTTGGCATACAACTTGTATTCGGATGGCATATATTCGAATGGACAGCGTGTCAGCCTACAACTTGTATTCGAAAGATATGCTCTTTCTTTTTCTTTCACGTATTCTAATACCCCTAATGATATTGTATTCGAATGGTAGCCAATTCGAATACTCCTACTGCCACTATTCACCCTTTATTATCATTATCATTATACATGTTTTATCCTCCATACGTATTATGGTATCTTATTACCCCTAAACGATGCTATTTCTTCCCTTGCCCAAGATCTGCTCCAGGTATCCATAAAGCTTGAAGCTTTATTGATCCCAAACCCGTGTAGGCTAGATCTAGGGTTTTTACATGAACTGTGTTTTCTAACGAGTTCATTAAGTCCATTTTTAATATCAAGTTTACATTTTTATGGCATAACTACACCCGTTTAACACTTGTGTCAAGTTTTAGGGCAAACAGTTCTTAAAAATGAAATCTTTATGTGTAAAGAACATACCTTTTTCACGTTTTGGGCTACGGTGAGCTTCAGTATGCAACAATAGGCTCGTATCTTGTTTTTATAGTCGATATTTATCAAGATCCAAGCTTGGTTCTTGGTCTTGAACCTTGGCCGATTTCAAGAAGATGTTTGTGTGTGTTTTAGAGTGTGTAGGGAGGCTAGGAGATAATAAATAAGGGTTTTAGGGGGTTTAGGGAGGTATAAAGAGTATTTATACTCCCTTAAGCCCATGGCCTAAGACCCATAACCATCCCTTATTCCATCTTTCCCCAACCAAGTCCATACTCTTTTATTTTATTTAACTTAATTAAATAATTACACACCGTAAAACAAAAGCATTTCTTTTATTTATTATTATCAAAAGTGGGATGTTACATCTTTTTCCCCGGATCTTGGTCTGTGATAAAGAGAGTGTGTTTGTGTGTCTTTTGAGTGTGTATGGAGGCTAGAAGATGGAAATGAGGGTTATAGGGCTTTAGGGAGGTTTAAGGGAGTTTATATACCCTTAAGCCCATGGACCTAAGGCCGATCACCATCCCCTATTCCATCTTTTATTTTCCAAGCCCACACTCTATTATTTTATTTAACTTAACTATATAATAACACACCCTTAAGTAAACGGAATTTCTTTTATTTATTATTATCAAAAGTAGGATGTTACATTATTTTACCATGAGGATTTTTGTAATAAGATGGTAAAAATGTACTAAATTCACACAATGAATGGCAAAATTATTATTCATCAAAAACCATTCCAAAACACCAAGAACTTAGGTTCTAATGACGTTTTTGTTCTGGGCAGAATTTTGGTCGTCAAAGATTGGGCCATAACTTAGTCATAACGAAATGGAATGGTTAAAGGCCAAAGCCTAAGATGAACTTCATTGAGTTGTGGTTTCAACGATATTTTAATTTCATTTTAGTTCATTTGTGTGGTTTCACGATCATTGTTTTAGTTCTAGTACGCATATATGTACTAATTGAGAAAACCAGTTGTTTCAGCCAATCTCGATTCCTAATTTGGGAAAGATTTCTAAATGAAAGATGTTCAAAACATCCTAATACAGCAGTCTGGAGATTTTTAGAATTTTTGAAATTTATTTATATTTTTAATTATTATTCAAATCAAGGACAGATTCTGCCCAAAACTGATTAAATCCTTTTGGTTGTTTTCACACCTTAGATGTGATATATTTTTGCTTAATCAATCTTGGCTATTTTTTTGTAGTTATTTTTCATGTTAAAGGGAGATTGATACTAGATTTGGTCTCAAACCAATCCTCGGTTAAATAAACCAAGCAACCTGCCTTAAATCGAATCACACGCTTAAAAACACAAGTTGTGTTTCAAGCGACCGATTCTTGTATTTTCTTTTAAGTTTCTTTTTATTTTAGTTTGTTGTTAGATCTCATTTTGTGGATATGTGGCAACCAACCTCGGTCTCATATCGAGCCATGGACCGAACCAAAACCAAACTTTCGCTTAAACTCAAGATTTTACAAATAAAACCTCAATTTGAATTCCAGTTTAGTTTATTTTACTTTTATTTATTATTTACTTCTTGACACATTCCCAATCCTAAACTCACTTATTTCTTGGACTCACTTGTTAAAAACCGAACATTCCGGTTCGCCCGTTAAGGACCGGTTCTTCTATTTCATATCTCGCTTAATTTACAAATGAGTAATCACATTCCCCCTTTTTACGCATTTATACTTCTAGGGGTGGCATGCGTACCATATTCAAACTTCCATGTTTTAAGACCTCATTACTAAATCTACAATTCTACATTATGTGTTTTTATGAATATTTGCTCTATCATTTGTTAATGCCTCAAATTGAGTATGTGCACTATGATCATACGCCCACTAACTATTTTAGCTTTGTGCTAATAGAATAGGGCCGCATTATCTAAGTATTTTGGTTGTTACCAAATAGAAAAGATCCACAGTTAATTTACTTTTTTACTTACAATGGTTGTTGCGATGTTCTGTTACACATATGAATTGTGACTTTGCCTTATTATATATATAAAAAAACTAGTGTATTACTCAACAACATTCGTGTTGATCAAATCTATTTTATTCATGCTACATGTTTACTTTTTAGGTTGCTTTTGAAGATTGAAGACTCATCACTTAGATTTTACCTTTAGGTAATTTTAATGAATTAAGTATTGTTGTAATTGTTTTAATTTAATCTTTGAACAAGTTGTACTTGAGTTATTGACTGAAATAAATGAGTTGAGTATAAATTGTCACTTTAATAGTGTTATTGTGTTCTTGAGCAATCTGTCGTGCCCCTGCATGTTCTGCTGCCTTTGGTCGGGGTGTGACGGATTGGTATCAGAGCCATGACTATCGGATAGGCGGTTAGATGAAATGGCTTATTATAGTTTATGCACTAGGGTCCTTATACTTGTTTCAATACGCGATTACCCTACTTGATTGTTCATTGCACTTATTTACTTATCTACTTGTTTACTTCATTTAAACTCATATATTCACACACTCTCAAAACATTCTAAGGTCTCCTTACCTTATCGCCATTTAATCTCATTTATACACATGCACACACTCTCAAAACATTCGAAGGCCTCCTTACCTTACTGCAATTTAATCTCATTTATACACGTGCACACACTCTCATTTATTCTAAGGTATCCTTACCTTACCGCAAAAAGTTAGTTTTTATGATGTTTTTTTATGGATCACAAACTTAATTTGGACCCCGTTATTTATCATATCCTTAAAGATTGAATCTATAACGGGTTTATAGCAACCGTAGGAGGCGACACACTAGGATGCGATCCTTTAACAAAAAGATTCCAAGAATCAAAGGCTATTTACTTACCTGGGATGATTGGATCTGAGTGTTTTTTTCCCTCTAGGCCAAACAAACCATGGTATACATGTCAACAACTTTAAGTTGTCGATTGAAAGCATTCCGGTTGCCTCCTATTTTTGTTGGAAACATAAAAGCCACGGTGATACGTGGACTAGTGTTTTCAACATCTCATTGGCTAATTTGTTTTACTTGTTATTGTTGTTATTACGATTTTTGGGTCAAAACGTATAAAACACGGTGATACGTGCACATGTTAGACTCCCCATTTTATCTCATTTTCATTTAAAGATTTGTTGATTTGAACAAGATTCATGGGGGTACATGAACGTTCTCGCCGTTAATTTTTTTTAATGTTTATGAAGGACTTATTTATTCAAGTATTTATTTAGTAATTTTATTTATATTGATTCCTCATTACGAATTCTCATTTATAAAATTTTATTTTTCGTTATGATTAACCCGCTTATGTTTTGATTTCGCATGGTAAATGTTTTACACAAGTTTTTCCTCATCTTGATTTCTCACAACAAAAACACATTACATAATTTCATTTATTAGAATTTCTTCGATTTTATTTAGTACATTTTGAATCCTAATGACAACTTTCATCATACAAATTTTGTTCATTATGACTTCTAAAAAAAACTTTTTTTTTACGATTTCAACCATTTTAAATTTTCTCATGACAATTTTACTTTGATTTCTCAAGTAATACTCATTGTATAAATTTTTATTACCTTTGATTTTGTAACATCCTATTTTTGATAATAATGAATAAAATAATTTCGTTGCTTGATGGTGTGTTATTATTTAGCTAAGTTAAATAAGAATAATAGAATGTGGGATTTGACAATAAAAGATGGAATAAGGGATGATGATAGCCTTAGGTCCATGGGCTTAAGGGTATATAAACCCCCTTACACCTTCCTAAAACCCTCATTTCTATATTCTAGCGTCCATACACACTCAAAACACAAAAACACACTCTCTTCTATCTCGGACCGAGATCCGGGGAAAAAGACCCGAGCGTGTTGGTGTTAGAGCATCTCTACGAGCAAATTAAACGCCAAGATTTGATTGTGTTCGTGAAACCGATTCAACTAAGGTACGTTTTGTAACGGAAAGCTTGTTCGTTTTTGTTTGGCTCGTTTAGTATTTCTAGATCTAGCTAAACCGAGCTTTAAAAATCGATAAAAGTTTGAACTTTATCATAAACGAGCTAGATCTTGGTTGAGAGTGATGATAGAATGATAATAAATATTAAATATGTGATAATGATAAATAATAATAACGTTAATAAGGGATAATAATAAAATATGTGACCGCAAAGATAATAATAGTGATAATAGTAAGAATGGTGGCTGCAGCAACATTGACATGAAATGGAAGGAATGAATGTTTAAATAATAATAGTATTAATAATAATGATAAAGATCATCGGCAGTAGTGCCACATACGAAAGAAAGAAAGAAAAAGAAAGAAGAAGAGAAACCATCAGATTCGACTAGAACAAGACTCAGATTCGATTAGAATGGGATCCATTCGATTTTATTAGGATCCATTCGATTAGCTCGACCCCATCCAGGGGATTTGCTCCTTAGACCCTGCTAGGGGTTGCTGCCCCTAGACCCCGCTGCCAGGGGCGTTGCCCCCGGACCCCGTTCGTTGAGGGTTTTATTAAACTAGAAATATGATATGGATAGGGCTAGTTAATTGATACTTGTACTTGTTATATAGTTAGCCGCGCCCAGTTAAGGAAAGGAGTTACCATTAACTCTGATATGAATCAGACCCAAGTGAGTTTCTAGCCTATTTCCTTGTTATGTTTTTGGGGCTGTGTGCATACTTGATGTGATGAGTTAATACACTTACCATAAGTGGTAAGTGTATGATATGTGAGTGTTTTATGTATGATGTATGAAGGATTTATGAATGCTATAGGAAAGATTGAGAGTATGTATGAACGTTTATAAATATAATTATAAAAAAAGGTATGGTATGGTTGTATGGAAAGAAGGGAACCAGACCCTAATAATATCCGAGGCAGAGGGGAACCGGGCCCTAATAACACTCCAGGAAGAAGGGAATCGGACCCTAATAATATCCGAGGCAGAAAGGAAACCGACCCCTAATAATACTTGAGGAAGTAGGGCGTAATGCTCTATAAAACGTATAAGTATGCATGTAAAGTAAGATAAAATATGAAAGTACGAAATTATGCCAATAACAATGAAGGTATATATACTTATGTATGTACGAACGAAAGGAAAGAAGGTTAAGTATGTAGTATATGAACGTTTTGTATGTTGTCTGCTTAACTAGAACTCACTCAGGATAGCTAACTTTTAGTTTGCACGCATGTGAATAGGCTAAGGCAGCTGGCTTGATCGAAGACACATGGCATTGGACTAAAGATACTCGCATCTTGAGAAGAATGTTATGTTGTCATATTTAATCATGTTTCTATTTTTAAAGACAAATTTGAATGATGGTAAGACAAGATTTGAAAGGTTATGTAATATATGGTTGACTTATTATATTCTGCGAAATGTTTTAATTAACTATGATATTTAGAACTATGTTTATGAGTAAATCCAACGCCAATGTAGGGCACCGGGATCGGGGCTTTTCAATTTTCCTCATACAAATTTTCATAGAAATTATATTTTGATGACAATCTTGTTTATCTTGATTCCACATTTCACAAGATTGTTTATTTTAAATTCTCATGACCGTTTTCAATACACTATATTATATAACCCTCATGGTAAAATTCTTGCTACCTAATTTTGTTCTCATGACAATTTTCATTATTTATCTCAATACCTCATAACAAATTTTACTAAACAATATACTCTCATATTAAATTTTATTCCCATATAAATTTTATGTTAATTTCACATAACAATTTTATTTTTATTCCTCATGGCAAATTTCAATATACAATTTTGTTCATATTTTTTTTAGTTCTTATGATAATTTCCACTACTTAATTTTCTTTATTTTAAGGACGATTTACGTTAGAAGGATTTGACTATTCCATATTTTCTTTTATAAAAATATTTACGACAAGGCAAGCACGACCCGACGTTTTCATAGTAAAAAAACTTATTTAATGGGATTGTTAAAGAAAGGATGTAACATCCTACTTTCGGTTATAATAATAAAAGAGAATTTCGTTTGTGCAATAACATGTCGTGTATCGGTTTTAGATAATAAATTCTAAGAGGAGGGGCTTGGACTTTAAAAAAGATAGGATAAGAGATGGAATGGCCTTAGGTCGATGGGCTTAAGGGAGTATAAATACCCCTTAAACCCTAATACTTTCCATTTTTATCCATCTCTACACCATAGCCTACACCTTGAAAAACACACACAAACACCATCCTATATCCCGAGCCAAGATCCGAAAGTGAAAACCCGAGCTTGTTGGTGCTAGAACGTTGTGATGAACCAAATCAACATCAATACTAGATCGTGTTCGTAGATTGACTCGTTTAAGGTACGTTTATATCGAGAACTTGTTCGTTTAGGTTCGGATTGTGTCTAGAAATCATAGATCTGTTTGAGTATGTTAAAAACGAATCCAACACAACAAATCCTACCGAAATCCGTTAACAATTGATAGGTTAATTTGTCAATGAATAATCGGGTCTATAATAGAACAAATCGCACCCTTTAAACGCGAATACTTGACTGATTTGATGGTTAGGGTTTGTTAGCACTGAGATTCCGAGTTCAATGGTACCAATTTCATGTTGTTTCATTGAGAATCAAAGGTTTAATTGCAGATCTAGTATATGTTGACTATTTCGTGTTCTTAACGATTTTGACCTTGACCCTTGAGTCAAAGATCTGGATAAGAACTGTTGATATTTGGTTATGGTTATCATTCATTACGCGTTTATAAATAATGGGACACATTCGTGTGACTTGATAACGAACGAGCCCTCAATTCGTTATCTATCCATTCGTTTAATAAGATAGCGAATATGGTAATTCGTTATATGCTCATTCGCTATGTTAAGGTAACAAATCAAGTCATGTTTAGATAATGAATCGGAATAACGAACCAGATGATGACAAAATGACGAATTAGGATCATGAACCAGACCATGTTAAGATAACGAACCAGAATAACGAACCAACTAACGAATCAGATCAGGAAAGATAACGAATCAGTTAACGAATCAGGCTTAATTCGTTATAGCAAATGAGTTAGAGAATAAAATAATAATTTAAAATCCTAATGGAAAATGTGTTAAGACAGTTAATGGAAATAATTTTTTTCAAAGCTGAACCCAGCCAGGGGCTCTTCCCTTTGGACCCTTCTAGGGCTGCCGCCCCTAGAACCCCACTGCCAGGGGCGCTGCCCCCGGACCCCCGTTCGTTGAGGGTAATAACTAAACTAGAAACACGATATGAGTAGCGATAGTTAATTAATACATGTAATTTCTATACAGTTAGTCGTGCACAGCTCAAGAAATGGATTACCATTAACTCTAAACGTAACCGCATTCAGATGAGTTTGTAGCCTCATTTCCTTGTTATATTTTCGGGGCTGTGTGCATACTCGATGTGATAGTTAATACACTTACCTTAAATGGTAAGTGTAAGCCATGTATGATTTATATGTTAATTATGTATATCTTGAATGTGAACGAAAGCTTGTCGGTACGTGAACGATCTTCGGATATTGCACGTGTTGACAAGGGAGGTATGTAAATAATAGATGAATGTGTATGATAGATATATGTACAACATATGAATATGTATGAATGAGTAAATGATGTATATGTATGTTACGGGTATGTAAAGACAGAATGTACAAAGACAAAGAAGTAAGGTATCAAACCCTATTAATATCTGAGATAGAGAAGAAACGGATCAAACCCTAATAATATCCGAGATAGACAAGAAAGGGATCAGGCCCTAATAATATCTGAGATAGATAAAGAAAAGAGGGATCAGACCCTAATAATATCTGAGATAGAAATGACAGTAATAATATAGTATGAACGTAATAAAGTATGAACGTATGTATGAATTATGTAATGAAAGTAAACTAGTAAAGTAATTATTATGTATCTTCGGATGCATAATTGAAGGTAAGTGTAGGTATGGTATGATGTGTGAATAACTAGAACTCACTCAGCGTAGCTAACTTTTAGTATGCACGCAGGTGAGTAGGATGAGACAGCTGGCTTAAGCGGGGACACATAGCGTAAGAATAAGAGTCTGGCATCTGAAGAAGCAAGTTGTTTTATGTTTAATGTTTTAATGCTGAAAGACAAGAATGTTTTAAGACAAGTTATGAATTATTATCGTAATGTTATGAAAGTTTTATATTCCGCGTAAAGTTTTAATTAACTATGATATTTAGAACTGTGTTTATGAGTAAATCCAACGTCCAATGTAGGGCACCGGTAACGGGGCTTTACAAAGGAAATTGCGGTGATACACTAAATTGTTTCTCAAACGTTCCTATAAAATCTTTTGTTTTAAAGATCTTATTGATACCTCATATATATATATATGTACTTTTTTTTCTTTCTTTCTAAATTTTATATCAAAATCTTTACGTTGAGATCAAAATGCGAACAATCTATGGTGATTCACAATTTCAATTTGTAATTTGGTTCATGAAATTTCATAAATGTTTCAACATTTTCAATTTCATGTTGTTTTTTGTAAATTATGATGCTTTCAATTTCAAACTAAATGTTGTTCAAAATTCCTTTAAAACGCAACCACAAGTCCCCAAACATCCTCACTCCAATTATCACCTCAATCAACTCGTTATTACCACTATTACCACCGCTACAACTCCTTCCTTCCGCTACCGTATCTTCACACACAATCGGTTTTGCCCCAACTATGAAGAGAAACGAAACCTAACTAACCTAAGTTATGCCCTCACCAACTCAAACTTCATGCAAATCCAAGATGTACAAAGTCAACCCAACAAAAAGCCCCAATGCCGACACTTTTACCCTATGTAACACCTAGAAATTTCACTATCCTACTACTACAAAACACCGACAAGCACATCAACTCATTCCTTGAACACACACAAACCAAAATTTACCAACATATGACTCAATCCTTTGACCCATACTATGTCGAATCACAAACCATGCCGTCATACCATTTCCACCCGACCTTTAAGCTTAATACCACAATAGTTATCTTAACCATCTTCGCAAAATGCATATACGAATCGAATCCACGCCCAAACTAGTCAATCTCAACTTATCCAACACATCAAGCTTAAACAAACCCTACCGATCAAACCCAATTAAACCCAGCTACGCAAAATACTCAAGAACCCACTCATTCCTCGAAAGGCCCCCAAACCAATTATAACATGTCTTAAACATGTCGAACAGTTTAAGACACGAAACCTGTTAAGCTTAAACCCAAACTTGTTAAAACCCGTGTCATGTTAACAGTTACGTGCCACAAATTAACAGTCCTACATGACCCATTTTAATTAGAGTCTTTCATGACCGGTTTATTAGTTATATGGGATAATTGTTTATTCATATTCTTATTGTATGATTTTGTAAAGTGTGACATTCGTCAATTTTTAAATATAATACCCAACCCTTTCTGATTTTTGAAAAACCATAAAATTTAATGTTTTTATATACAAGTATTTAGATAGTGAAATCATTTTTCAATTTTGTAAACTTCATATCGTTTTTTTATGAGAGGCTATTTAAATTTGTGCTTATGATGTAATAATATAATGTTAATTGTTAATAACAGTTTAAATTATTATTCTTTCCAAATCATAATAAATGGTTAAATAAGAAAATAATTAGAAATTGTGCTTTTCAAACTTACAAATTAATTATGTTAAATACAATAATTTTTGTATTCTTAAAATTATTTGTAATATTGTATGATTGTTATGGAGTAAGTGATTTATATCACTGAATGAAAATTCCAGTAAAGTGAAAACATTTAAGGCCCTGAGCCCGTTGCCTTACTTTGGCGTTGGATTTACTCATAAACACAGTTCTAGATATCAGAGTTAATTAAAACTTTCGCGGAATAAATAAAACTTCAACATTTATTACCAAACATTCATAACTTGTCTTTAAAACATAACTTAAAACATGTCTTTTAGTTCAAACATTAACAACTGAGTCTTCGAATGCCAACTTCTTTATTCATCTGCCATGTGCCCCCCTTCAAGCCATCTGTCTCATCCTACTCACCTACGTGCATACTAAAAGTCAGCTACGCTGAGTGAGTTCTTGTTAATCAGGCAACATACAATACATTCACATACTTATATATACGTATTCGTAGATACATATTACATACTTAGCCTGCTATCTTTCTTTCATTCGTACATACATACTTTCTTTCTGCCTTTCATACTTTCATACATTCATAATACATTCATAACTATCTTTACCATCTCATATATTTTTAGGGTCTGGTCTCTTCCTTCTCTATCTCAGATATTATTAGGGTCTGGTCCCTTTCTTATTTATCTCATATATTATTAGGGTATGGTCCCTTCCTTCTCTATCTCAGATAGTATTAGGGTATGGTCCCTTACTTCTCTATCTCAGATAATATTAGGGTCCGGTACCTTCCTTCTCTATTTAATCAACCATCCCTTCCTATTCTTACTCATTCATACATCATTCATTCATCTTTTATAAGACACACCCTTCCTGGCGATACGTGCAATATCTGAAGATCGTTCACATAACTGCAAGCATACATTCATAATATTCATACATACTATCACATCAATCTTCATAGCATACACTTACCATTTAACCTAAGTGTATAAACAATCACATTTCTAGTCTAATTATAACTTTCTCTGAATGGGGTTTGGGGGAAGCGCCCCTGGAAGCGGGGTTCGAGGGGCGGCAGCCCCTAGAAGGGTCCAAGGGGCAGAGCCCCTGGCTGGGGTCGAGCTGTCAGGTCAGCTTGGAAAACTTATTTTTATTAACTGTCTTAACACAATTTCCATTAGAAGTCATTAATAATATTTTATTGCTAACTCATTAATCCTTTAAGGCATCTTTCATCAATTAATAAAGTCTAAGGGCTTTTTTGTAATTGAATCATTCTTTTCTAAGTCTAGGGACCTTTCAGTCGTTCTTTAAACTTAATTCGTTATCCAATTCGTTAACGAAGGAGGCTCCTTCGTTATTTCTTTAATATAACGAATTGTCATAGAGAATGGTTGTTCATTCGTTATCATTCCTTAACTAATGGGCATAACGAATTGCTGCTAATTCTTTATTTTTCCTTAACGAATGGGTATCACGAATTGCTATTAATTCGTTATTTTTCCTTAACGAATGGGCATAATTGCTGTTAATTCGTTATTTTTCCGTTAACGAATTAGGGTTAGGTTAGAGACATTCTCTGACATTCTAACATTCCTCGTATGCCATTTTCCGGCACCGTCATCGCTGGAAAACTGGGATCTCACAGGAATAGCGAGATCTCACTCGTTTTCCACCGTTTTTGTCCCGTTCGATCCACATCTGAGCCAGGGTGACCCCTAAGCTCATCTTTTGATCAGTTTATACCCTATTCCACCCGAATCTCGTGACTTTAACGGTTTAGGGTGTCGGCTCGTCGTTTGGCGACTAGATCCAACGGGTTTGGATTCATACAATATCATACTATCATTACCTTGGGTCGATGCTCAGGTTTCCTTGGTTATTACGACTAGATAGAGAGAGCTTAAGTGTGTGTTTTGGGTGATGTATGGAATGAATGAGAATGAATGAGAATGAATGAATTATGGGTTAATTAAGGTTTATATACCATGGGTCATGGGCTTAAGCCCATGGTCTTTCTCTTTTCCTTATTAAACCAAGTCCATTACCCATTTTACTTAACCCAACACAAGCCCATCTCATAACATCAAATATTATTATTATTTTATTAACTGAACGGGAAACGAGATATTACAAAACATAAGGCAGTTACGATTATAGATAATTAACAAAAATTGACCTGTAGGAATAATTATAACAATTATTGCATTCATTTAAATTTAAATTGGAATTAACTAAATTGTGAATTCACCATGAAAAGTTTAGACTATCTTATGAAACTTGTAAATAATTTAACTAATTTGTTAAAGCAATACCATGTTGTCAACATGTCTTTTTCCTAAGTTATCCACATGGGCATCCATGTCATCCAACTCCCATACTTGTAAAATTCACATGTTAATAATTTATTTTTATTTTCAAAAATCATAAACACACGCGAACCATATTTTTTTTTTGTTAAACCAGTTATCATTTTGGTATGTCCATTCACATCCCTTCTGTAACAATCCAAAATTTTCGTTTATTGTTCTGATAGCTGTTACCCGGCCCGTTTCTATGTTCGGGTAATTTAATCAATAAAACATCGCATCTATCGAGTTATTATTACTGCTTATCATATTTATTTAATTATCTAATATAACATTGAATTATATACAAATATAACCCCAAACTTAGTATTAACCCCTTTTGTATCCACACATGAAGTGCAGGGACCATTGTGCAAATCTGTCTAAAGATTATATTATAACCTTAGCCCAAACCCAAACCCAAACCCAAACCAATATCCAGTTCCGAACCGTAAATCATTTGATTTCTTGGACCTTAATCTTCAAATTATAATCATAACTGATCTTTGCAAATCGTTTGTTCATCATATACAACCTACACCGACGCAACTATATTGAAAAACACAATCAAATTAATACGGTTTTACAATAATAACGAACCGAAGTTACTAACTTTGTATTATACCATCCATGGTTAATACACATTCAATTAAACGATTCTGCACCTTCTCTTTAACCCAACGACCATAAACCCTATAGCAATTTCAATACATCGGCCGGCTATTAACGATTCTAGTTCGAGTTTAAGCTGTTCATAGTTTGATCAATTTAACTATCCATTCATCATTGTTTAAGGTAATTGAAATATGTTTCTGGTTCATATTTAATCGCTTACTATAACCCTATGACAATTCGGCCAAACATCAAACGATTTGGCCGATTGTAATTGTTAGGGTTCATATGATTTGGGATTGATCTGGATTGTGTATTTAAATTTTTGTTTCCAAATTTTAAATGAGTAAGACACCAGCCTAGTTGGCTGGTGCATTTATGTTAGTTCATGAGGATGGCTGGAGGCGCGAGTTCGCGCCTCCGGTCCGGTTTTTGGTATTTTAATTAATAAAATCTAATATAATTAATATAAAAGGATAATTAATTAATATTTTTACGAAACTAGCTGTAACATCCTGCTTTTGATAATAATAAAAGGAAACGTGTTTATAAAATGTGTGTTAATATTTAGTTAAGTTAAATAGAATGATAGAGTGTGAGCTTGGTTAATTAAATAATGGAATAAGAGATGGTGATGGGCCCAAGGTCAATAGGCTTAAGGGAGTATAAATACCCCTTAAACCTCCCTAAAACCCTCATTCTTATCTTCTAACCTCCATAACACACTAAAAAACACTCACAAACACTCCTCTAACCTTACGGATTATATCCGAATCCAAATAATGAAGGATTTGTGTCAGATATGTGATTATTCAAGCAAGAACAAGTCTAGGGTCATGTATTGAAGCTAACCTGCAGCCTAGAACGTCAAAAAGGTACGTGTTATATGTTCAAAGATTGTGTTTTTAAGAACCGTTTGCCATAAGAATTGGTACTAAGGAAAAACGGGTATTTTTATACCATAAAAATGTAAACTTGCCGATTAAGGTAGACTTAATGAACTCGTGAGTAAGAACGGCCATGTAGAAACCCTAGATCTAGCTTAAACGGGTTTGAAATCAAAAAATGTGTAAACTTTATGGATTAGTAAGATAGATCTTGGTCTAGAATAGAAAGGAGTATGTTTAAAAGATAGAAGAACACTAAAATATGAGAATGGATGATAAAATATGTAGTGATAATGATAATAAAGGTATAAATACCCAACAGTGGGTGTATTCGAATGAAAAACTGGCATTCGAATACAAGTGTTCAAATGAATGGCATTCGAATGGAAAATAAAGAAGGAAAAGAAAGAAGGAATAAAGGCAGGAACCTTTGATTCGAATGGGGGGGGGGACCATTCACATATCTAACTCCCTTTTCTATAGCTTCCGCTTTATCCGACACTCACATCGATCACCCGTCCGATTAATATTTACCTGTGGTCACAAACAGCATCCACAACCATTCATTAGCAATAGCCAAATGAAATAATAGTATAAATTTCGAGAGAAATATTAAATTAAACTGGAAGCTTTTCTCAAAAGTCCCATGTTAGTTTATGATACATTGGGATTAGCGTATAAAAGACCTCCTCAACGCAAACATGCAGATCGGAGTATGGTACGCTACCCAACCTATACTTATGAATTCTGTCCCATTTCGTTTCTTTAACTCGCTATTACAATTATATTAACTCATACCTTTATTTCAGGTCATTAACTCTATGTATTGCAAGATATTTAACTTGACCAGCTCCGTGTCCTCAAATGTATACACCGGAAGATTTAATCCTTGATTAATTGCCAACGATTCAAGAAGATCGCCTTCTCTTATTTTAATACTATTATTATAAGTATAAATTAACGAGTCAAAATCCACAATGTAAACCTTCTTAACATCAATATAACTCACTAACTAAAACTAACAAGATTATACATCAACCATTTTAACCGTTGTTATTTTGGTTAGACATGCCTACCCTTTTGACCCGCTCCGACATTATTAGACATATTGCTGAAATCTGTATTTTAATAATAAAATATTTATAAAACCAAGTCAAATGATTTCAGAAAAATCTCCAAAAATTAAATGAAAACAATTATAATATCAGACAACTTCTGTCAAAATTTCATGTCGAAATAAAATGTTTAAGGCCTCGAAACGACACCCGTAATGAGCTGACCTAGTTGCTAAAATTCTCATTTTATTAATAAATAATTCTGAAAACCACATCTTAGGATTTTATAAAAATCTATAAAAATTATAAAAAATCAACTAAGATGTTAGACAACTTCAGTCAAAATTTCATGTCGAAATAAAATGTTTAAGACCCCGAAAAGACACCCGTAATGGGCTGACCTGGTAGGGACAGCAACCACAAATCAGTTTTACAGGACTGTTTTGACCTCTTAACGAAACTCATTTGACGTGAACATTTTTGTAGAACATATATAGTTGTTGTGAGAACGTTTGAGCTAAATTTCGTATAAATCGAATACTATTTAATACCCGTAACAAATCCAGGCCCGTAACTGTGTACCGTGGACAACAGCAATACCTTTAATAAAACTAATTCCAAACTTAAACCAAATATGTCACCACCACAATTGTTTCATTCTATTATGTTACATAAAATTGGGTAGTAACAACACTAAGGGTTGTACCGTACCACTCACCTTCTCCGTAGGATAGAACATACTTAGATTCTGTTCCCGTTCCATAGATCCCCAAGCTTCATATCGAGTAACAAACTTGCAAGTCAAACACATCACATTACAACGCGTTATGCAAGATCATTAAAATTAAATTCTCACATGAAACAACACATCTCACATGATTCTTATCATATATTCATACATATATATCACTACACAAGTTAATGTCACATTTCGTATTTAAATCTCATAGTTTCTTCATTGTGGCATTTTAGCAAACACTTGGTGTGCATCAAACTTTAGTGTAAATATGTTCCAAGTTTTTGTTATCAATTCCACTATTTATTTAATTAAAAACACTGGTAAACCAACTCAACAATATTAATCACCTCTAAATCAAATATGCCTATAATGAGATGAATTAAATTCCTCGATAATCCAATTTAACTACCCCCTTCGATTAATAACCTAAACTCACATGAACAACCAAAAATACCAACATGCATCATAATTTCCATCATTATTATAGCAAATGTCCATACAAAATAAAACATGCAATTGAACCTACTTTTATTAGTAACATTCGAATCACAATGGGAATTTCTACACTAAATTCGAGCACGAAGACACTCAAATCGCGTGTTGAAACTGTCGAAGCACGAAATGGAATCTGACCTGACCCATGACGGAGCTTCCACGGATTTCGAGATGAATGAACCGCATCCTGGTCTGCTGATCCTCTCCTCCGGCTGCTCGCGATCTGCAGTGGCGTTTTGGGGGTGTGGAGGTGACCGCTAAGATGATCTTGAAGATCTCTTGTTCACAGACACAAAAACTGGTGGTGGCACCTACTGAGCATGACCCCATGATAAGGAGGTGAAGACCTCCTTATATAGAGTCTCATGGCCACCATCATGATACCCTAATGGGCCTAGCCCAATTAGGGCTACCTCCACAAACCTCCTCAGCCCAATAACAAATGTATTAGCCCATATAATAAAACAAACCAAATATAATAAATTTAGGATTGTAAACCGGGTTTAATACCATACCCCTACAAGCCCCCCCAAGTCCAGCGTTGCTCCTGGGCGCGCAAGCGCTTAGGTGGAGCGTTGGACTTTATAAGGTGTTAGGGCGGTTTTTTCCCTTTTATTCGGCCTTATCTTTATTGTCTTGAGTCTGGGAGATTTTCTCCATGATGGTAAGCACGAAATGGAATCAGACCTGACCAATGACGGAGCTTCCACGGATTTCGAGATGAATGAACCGCATCCTGGTCTGCTGATCCTCTCCTCCGGCTGCTCGCGATCTGCAGTGGCGTTTTGGGGGTGTGGAGGTGACCGCTAAGATGATCTTGAAGATCTCTTGTTCACAGACACAAAAACTGGTGGTGGCACCTACTGAGCATGACCCCATGATAAGGAGGTGAAGACCTCCTTATATAGAGTCTCATGGCCACCATCATGATACCCTAATGGGCCTAGCCCAATTAGGGCTACCTCCACAAACCTCCTCAGCCCAATAACAAATGTATTAGCCCATATAATAAAACGAACCAAATATAATAAATTTAGGATTGTAAACCGGGTTTAATACCATACCCCTACAAGCCCCCCCAAGTCCAGCGTTGCTCCTGGGCGCGCAAGCGCTTAGGTGGAGCGTTGGACTTTATAAGGTGTTAGGGCGGTTTTTTCCCTTTTATTCGGCCTTATCTTTATTGTCTTGAGTCTGGGAGATTTTCTCCATGATGGTGACGCGTTGTGATCCTTAAGATAATGGTGGTGTCGAGTTATAAGGATAATAAAGCTTGCGCGCTAGAGGCGTCTTACGAGCTGAGAAATAAAGCCTGCGCGCGAGAGGCGTCTTACAAGCTGGGTAATAAAGCATGCGCGCGAGAGGCGTCTTACAAGCTGAGCAATGAAGCCTGCGCGCGAGTGGCGTCTTACGAGATGAGAATAATAAAGCCTGCGCGCGAGAGGCGTCTTACGAGCTAAAAATAATAAAGCCTGCGCGCGAGAGGCGTCTTACGAGCTGAAAATAATAAAGCCTGCGCGCGAGAGGCGTCTTACGAGCTGAAAATAATAAAGCCTGCGCGCGAGAGGCGTCTTACGAGCTGAAAATAATAAAGCCTGCGCGCGAGAGGCGTCTTACGAGCTGAAAATAATAAAGCCTGCGCGCGAGAGGCGTCTTACGAGCTAAGAGTAATAACTGAGCTGGCGCGTGAGGCGACTTACGAGCTGTAATAATAACTGAGCTGGCGCGTGAGGCGACTTACAAGCTGTAATAATAACAGTAGCCTGCGCGCGAAGCGTCTTACGGCTGTAATAATAATGTAAACCTGCGCGCGGGGCGTCTTACGGGCTGTAATAATAATGGAAACCTGCGCGCGGGGCGTCTTACGGGCTGTTAATAATAATAGTAGCCTGCGCGCGAAGCGTCTTACGGGCTGTAATAATAATGTGAACCTGCGCGCGGGGCGTCTTACGGGCTGTAATAATAATGGAAACCTGCGCGCGGGGCGTCTTACGGGCAATGAAAGTAATGATAATAAAAGCTGGCGCGTGGCCGACGGGTTTATGAGGATTCCCAACCTTCAAGTATGGCGGGGAGCCGTATGGGAAATTGAGGATTCCCAACCTTTAAGTATGGCGCGGAGCCGTATGGGAAATTGTGAGGATTCCCAGCCTATGGCGCGGAGCCGTATGGGAAATTGTGAGGATTCCCAGCCTATGGCGCGGAGCCGTATGGGATATTATGAGGGTCCCCAACCCTTAAGTTTGGCGCGTAGCCATACGGGATATTATGAGGATTCCCAACCATTAAGTTTGAGCTAAAGCTCATATTTTTGGGCTAAGGCCCTGACGTTTTAGAGTTAAGACTCGTCAACGCGTTTGAGCTTGGAGCTCACGCATGTATGTTTTACTTCGCTTTCTTTTTAATTTGATGTCAATATAATGTTGTCATATTGCTCAAATTAGTAAAAGGAAGTGCGAAACATGTATGCGAAAACTTGTATGCGGTGGCGCGAATGCAAAACTGCTGTGGCGAAGTGATCGCCGGGAGCGCGCATGCGGAACCCGAAGTTGATACGCGGTGGGACGCGTAATCTAAAGATTTTGAATGCGTGAGCATCTGTAATGTGTGAGCATGCGTTACGCGTGAGCATGCGATATGCGTGAGCGTACTTGATGCTTGAGCATGCTTGATGCTTGAGCATGCTTGCTGCTTGAGCATGCTTGATGCTTGAGCATGCTTGATGCTTGAGCATGCTTGCTGCTTGAGCATGCTTGATGCTTGGGCATGCTTATTGCTTGAGCATGCTTGATGCTTGAGCATGCTTGCTGCTTGAGCATGCTTATTGCTTGGGCATGCTTATTGCTTGAGCATGCTTGATGCTTGAGCATGCTTGCTGCTTGAGCATGCTTATTGCTTGAGCATGCTTGATGCTTGAGCATGCTTATTGCTTGAGCATGCTTATTGCTTGAGAATGCTCTGCCTTCATGTTTTGGGCGCGCG
This sequence comes from Bidens hawaiensis, assembly GCF_021521415.1. Lineage (NCBI taxonomy): Eukaryota > Viridiplantae > Streptophyta > Magnoliopsida > Asterales > Asteraceae > Bidens > Bidens hawaiensis. The sequence continues at coordinate 65,506 of NW_027498877.1, read as the reverse complement.
CGCGCGACCCGCTGAGGCGCAGAGTAATTGCCTGGGCGCGCGCGCGCGACCCGCTGTGGCGCAGAGTAATTGCCTGGGCGCGCGCGCGCGACCCGCTGAGGCGCAGAGTAATTGCCTGGGCGCGCGCGCGCGACCCGCTGAGGCGCAGAGTAATCGCCTGGGCCCGCGCGCGCGACCCGCTGAGGCGCAGAGTAATCGCCTGGGGGCGCGCGCGACCCGCTGAGGCGCAGAGTAATTGCCTGGGCGCGCGCGCGACCCGCTGAGGCGCTGAGTAATTGCCTGGGCGCGTGCGCGCGACCCGCTGAGGCGCTGAGTAATCGCCTGGGCGCGCGCGCGCGCGCTGTGGCGCAGAGTAATTGCCTGGGCGCGCGCGCGCGACCCGCTGAGGCGCAGAGTAATTGCCTGGGCGCGCGCGCGACCCAAAGGTTTTGAATATCCACATCAGGTAGGTTTTATGTAAAACCAACAGATCTGATAGGGTTTATAAACCTATGAATATGAGGTGTGGCTGCTGCTCGGACGAACCCAGATCTGAAAACCCAGATCTGAGGGTTTTCCCCAAAAGCTCGTTGTTTTCTTCCTGTTTCCTCCAGATCTGGAAGTATTTTCCAGATCTGAAAACACAGATCTAAGGATTTCCCCCAAAAGCTTGGTGGTTTCCTCCTGCATCTTCCAGATCTGGAAGTATTTTCCAGATCTGAAAACATAGATCTAAGGGTTTCCCCCAAAAGCTTGGTGGTTCTTCCTGAGATTTTGATGAACGGATCGGAGGGCCGAGAAGAGAGGCCAGTGTGGTTCATTGCCGTCCCACGGATGGCGCCAATGTCGAAGCACGAAATGGAATCTGACCTGACCCATGACGGAGCTTCCACGGATTTCGAGATGAATGAACCGCATCCTGGTCTGCAGATCCTCTCCTCCGGCTGCTCGCGATCTGCAGTGGCGTTTTGGGGGTGTGGAGGTGACCGCTAAGATGATCTTGAAGATCTCTTGTTCACAGACACAAAAACTGGTGGTGGCACCTACTGAGCATGACCCCATGATAAGGAGGTGAAGACCTCCTTATATAGAGTCTCATGGCCACCATCATGATACCCTAATGGGCCTAGCCCAATTAGGGCTACCTCCACAAACCTCCTCAGCCCAATAACAAATGTATTAGCCCATATAATAAAACAAACCAAATATAATAAATTTAGGATTGTAAACCGGGTTTAATACCATACCCCTACAGAAACCAATGATCATATAAAACCCTAACTCTTGTGTCTAAGATCTTTAAGTAATGATTTTGCTTACCAAACCTTGAAGAAATCGTGAGGGATGATAGAACCATATTTGTATTACATGAGCTCGTGATTTTGAGATACAATATTCGACCCCCTTGCTACCTCCCTGGCGCATGGACAACCAAGGGTCCGACCCCTGTTTTCTTGTGAGGCCTCGTTACCGATACCTCACATTTGGACGTTGGATTTACTCATTCTCATGGTTCTATTCATCAGAGTTAATAAAAGCATTCACGGAATATAAAAAGTTTCATAAAACATTTCATAACAATCCAAAACTTGTCTTAAACAAACAACTTGTCTTTCAAAAACTAAATAATTAAAACATAACACGTCTTGAGTCTTCCGATACCAGCCTCTTATTCAATGCCACGTGTTCCCCTCAAGCGAGCTGCCTCATCTTACTCACCTGCGTGCATACTAAAAGTCAGCTACGCTGAGTGAGTTCTAGTTAATCACATAACATACAATACATATATACTTACATACTTTCATTCATACTTTCATATCTTTATCTCATTCTTACTTACCTTCATTTCTTACGTTATAAAGAGCATTACGCCCTACTTTCCTCGAGTATTATTAGGGCTCGATCCCTCCTTCCTCGAGTATTATTAGGGCTCGGTCCCTCCTTCCTAGAATATTATTAGGGCTCGGTCCCTCCTTCCTTGAGTATTATTAGGGCTCGGTCCCTCTTTCCTCGAATATTAGTAGGGTTCGATTCCCTCTTCGTTACCATACAACCATACGTCATTTACATTCATTCATAAATCATACATATCATATCATTATTTAACATAACATTACAACTCGACAATACGTGCAATATCCGAAGGTCGTTCACGTACTGCCAAGCAATCATTCATACTTTTCATATAATCATGCAAGGCATACGTTTATCACTTAGGATAAATGTATTAACAAACACATCGAGTATGCACACAGTCCCGAAAACATAACAAGGAAATGGGGCTAGAAACTCACCTGGATCCTGTTTCTTTCTCCGTTTATTGTAATTCCCTTCTTTAATTGTGCCCTGCTAACTGTATATAGGATACACGTATTAATATTCGTACTAGGTCCAGAGTAATCTATGGGCATTGTTTTAGATTACATTATACTTAGATTATTTTGTATAAGTCCAAGGTATACGGCTTTTAATTATTTAATATTCCAATTTTCTTTCTTTAATGCTCTAGCTTAGCACCCTAGATTATCCTTTTGACGTATAATGACGTGGGTACGCGTATACGTATGTTTATACACCCATATCTAACTCAACGGTACTTATATGTACTTATATAAATATAATGTATTCGGGTCTTAACGTGATCGGATCTTTATTATTGTTAATTATATTATAAATAACCCAAGGCATTGCAACGAGTTTGTCCATCTATTCTGTAATCGAGTTTATTTGATCTAAGTGTTTGAGTGACGGTGTGATCGAGTTTTCGGAGTGTAATAGGGTTCGGGTTGTAATTTGGGCTTGGGCTAGTGTTTGGGCCATGTGTATATAATATTATAAAGCCCAAATCATTTTTCTTTAACCATTAGGTCAGCCACTCTCCTTCATCATTCATTTTCTTCTTTTTTTTTTCTTTCTGCAACTCCAAGTGAACGATATGGTAGCTTAATCAAGTATTCCTTGTAATCGATTCGTATTGTATTCGATCCTTTATGAATCACCGTTTGCACTGAAATCGGGTTCGAGCAGAACTGATTGTAATCCATGTAAACATTTGTAATCCAGTTCCTGTATGAATCGATTACAATTGTAATCGAGTGCTTGTGTATTCGAACCCTACTGCAGCGACTGCCGTCTGTGTAATCGAGTTTCGTTTGTGTGCGACATGGGTATTGTAGACGAATCTGAGAATCGATGCTTCATCGGATTCCTATTGTAATCGAATCCTCCTTGTAATCGATGGTAAGGTGTTCGAGTTAGATTGTAAACGAGTTTGATTGTAATCGAAGTGGGTGTAATCGAAGTCTGTATACATTTTATTCAAGTACTGTAATCGAATTTCATAGATTTGTATGCGAGTTTAATTGTAATAGAGTTTGTTGTATACGCGTTGTAATCGTCTCAACTGTTCGAATGGTAATGAACGAACTCAGTGTAATCGATTATTGTATTCGAGTTTAGTTGAATCGAGTGTCACGGGGCTCGATTACAATGTAATCGAATTGAAATGGGGTCGTCTTTGTTAACAGAGTTGGGCAATGTATGCGATTACCCACTTGTTTTCGAGTTCAGATTGCATCTCGGATTTGTAATCGATGTGTATGTGTACATGGTTCTCTTTGTAATTGATTATCAAAGTTTGACTAATAATTATCAGTGTATGCGAACCTATGTGTATCCATTGTATGCGAGTCTTAATGTGAACGAGCCTCCATGGTAAACGAGCTATGTGGTCGAGTCAGACCTGATGTTCTTGATGTTCTTTATGGTTGGGCTGGGCAGATGGGTTTTGGATCCCACCCACTGCCCGTCTACCGTTATTATTATTATTATTATTATCATTTTTGTTGTTGTTGTTGTTGTTGTTATTGTTATTGTAAACCTTTAACATGAAACGATCTTTCCCCTTAAGCGCTTTTGTGACTATTTCCGGGTAAGGCTTGACTCGAGAAATCATAAAATTTGGATCTTTAAACCTTAAACGTTCAAGACTAGATTTTTAGGGTTCCTTTTAACGAGTCGTTTCCATTTTGGGTTCGTTTCTTTCATTATTAACATCAAGTTTTCAACTTTAATGTTCGTTTAATGCCGATATACTCTAGATTCAAGTTTCAAGACTTATCATTTATTAAAACATAAACTTTAAGATCAAGAACATACCTTTATGGGTTCATTTGGTTTCGGCTAGCTTGTTTATGAACCTTAAACCTTGGATCTAACTTGTATATAGAAGATCTAGTAATAGTTAGTTTGATTTGGCCTCAAATCTCTTTCTTTCTTTCTTGGCCGTTTATGTATAATAAGGAAGGTGTGTGTGTTTGGAGTGTGTGTAGAGATTATGGAAAGCATGGAATGAGAGTTAGGGTTTTAGGATGGTTTAAGGGAGTATTTATACCCCTTAAAGCCCATGGACCTAAAGCCCATTACTCTTTAATCCTTTTAATTATTCCAAGTCCATGATCTTTTCTATGTTTAATATTAGTTAGATGTTAACGCCCGATAACTTAACACGACTCTCTTTATTAAATATTAAAATAATTATTTAACACATGACAACTTAACGAAATCTTTATTTAATATTATAATCTAACATTATAATATTTAGGATGTTACATTTCTTCTTTTCTTCCTTCTCCAATTGTCTTTTTCTCCTTATATTTCCATCTTTTGTTTTGCACACAATTAGTCTTCCACGTTTACTAGTAGCTGATTTAGGCATTAAGTTCAATACGTTTCAAAATCATGACAACTTTAGTCCCTTAGATTTTTAAGTATCACTAGATTAGTTTAAAAAATTATATACAAAGTAACACACGTTTTTCTCGACAATAGAAATCTCTTATAAAAACAGTCAGAAATATTATTTATAAATATTTCACTATATATAGACTCGTCTAGAGCAAGTGTTAAAACAATAGCAAGCATTCTATTTTTCCTAGAAATCGGAATGTTACAATAAAGCAAGAACCCCTTGTTAAAATCAGAAGCCCTTTGGTACTAATAAAAAACCAATAATAATATGTGTGATATGTGTTGTCAAAAGCCCTTTAGTGCGTGTAGGCCTTGAGTGTAAATGTTAAAATTATAAGACCCTAGTGTCAAGTGTCATATAAAGTTATGTTATAATAAAACTCTAGCGAATAAGCGTCCTATAAAACATATGTTTAATGCCAACAATATCAAGTGTCCTATTAAGGTGTATTATAATAACACCACAATGATTAAGCGTCCTATAAATGTTAAAGTTATAAGACTCAAGTGTCAAGTGTCCTGTTAAGTTAGGTTATAATAAAACTCTAGTGAATAAGTGTCCTATAAATCAAATGTTTTTTGACTAAAATATCAAATGTCCTATTACGGTGTATTATAATAAGACCACAATGATTAAGCATCTCATAAAGGTTAAAGTTATATGACCATAGTGTAAAATGTCCTATTAAGTTATGTTCTTATATGACTTCGATTAGTAAGGGTCGTATAACACCGGACATTTATGACTTAACTACAAAGTGTCCTATTAAGTAATGTTACAATAAGACCTCTAGTGATAAAGTGTCCTATTACATTACCACATAATGGGACACCAACAACTACATGTCTTATAGATTACATTATTAGGATTTACATTTTAAGTGTCTTATTAAGTTATATGATAATACGACCCCAAAGAATCATCCATCCTATTAAATAACTTTTTAGGACACCGGTTCTGTAGCGTATATTGTAAAAGACCCAAAATATTCATTTGTCATATTAAATAGATTTTAGGACCATATTTTACAAGCGTCCCACACAAAAAATCCTACAAAACCCTTTTTGTTGTAGTGATGCAATAGCGATAATGATGAAAAATCATAACTAATATATGACCGCTCACAAATTAATGCAATACACATGGACTTTCTGTTGGGTTTTAACAAGATTATCAAAGTGATAAAATCCTTATTTTATCAAAAACGCAGCAGATATAAGTTTTAAATCTTGTTAGTTTTAGTGTATAGAACCAATTCAATACATGCAAAAACCCAAACCCGGATCCAAATACGAATTACACACTAAAAAACACATGCATGTCACTATAAGTTCATGCATGTTAAACTACCTTTCAATATGAACAAAAACCGGGTGAAAGAGATGATGATTGAAAGGAAAGAACTTGAATATGGAAGTTCCTCAAGCTAGCATACCCCAAGCATCCAACAACACACCTCTAGCTAGGATTTTGGCACTTGAAAAACATCTTTCTTCCTTGGCTTTCTTCCTTGGCCGAAATTAACAAGAGAGAAAGATAGAGAGAAAGCTTAATGTTACTTGTGAATTGTGTGTATGAATGAAAGAGAAAGATATTGTTTTTATTCAAATGTTTCTTTCTCTCCACCAATAAAAACCTTTGCATGTCTCCACTCACTTATAAAATAATAATATATTTGAAAGAGAGGGGAGGTGGTGGTGGGCCCCTACCCCATGGCATTATTATTATTATCTTTTCTTTTAAACATATATATATATATATATATATATATATATCCATACATATATACTTTTATAAGTTTATAACTTATAACTTATAAAATCTATTATATGTTAAGAGACATGCTTGGTTATTATTGTTTACATATTGCTATTCAACCAACTTAAATAACACTATGTAATGTTCTCTCACAAAACATAAATCATCCATATGATTTGTTTATTACACAAGTACATTTTATTTAGGAACCCCTTTCTAAATAACACAAGTGTTAATATTCATTTGTTATGATCACATCATATGTAAACGAATATTATCGGTGTTTGTTTAGCTTGTTATTGGGTATGACCCGATTTGGATCATAACGTACTAGCCACATCAACTCTAATATGTGTCTTGGGCAGATCAATTCCAACAATCTCCCACTTGCACAAGATACATAGAAGATTGATGCAAGTAGCAAATACCGCCTAACTACGGTTTACTACCCCTAATACGCATGACGAAGTGCTATTCAATAACATCATCCCTTTCAAGTCCCATACTTGAAAATGATTTAGGTGAAACTATCATTTATCCTTTTGCCACAAATGTCATGTTAAATCCAGAGACACAGAGTGATCATTCTCTGTTGATTTAACTTGTCAGGCCTTAGACATTTAACTCTCAACGAATAAGAGGGACAAATCCCCTATTGACTACATACGTTTCTCACTATCACCTTGTACTATACTTGAGCTTAGCCTTATGTACTGACATATTTCAGAGCAGCGAAGAACTAATTCAAAGCATAATAGTCGATGAATATCAAAACCCAATATGTATCTCAATTCGGAGGATACTATGAAGTTCGCCTTTACTCAAATTTACTTATGATCACAAATCCCAAGGATTCCATGCAGTAAAATTGAGAGCGGGTCAGTCCAATATTTATCCCATAAATATCTATGAACCTTGGCAGCAACCCTTTGCTATATTCATACCTCATGAATATCTACCAATCCAAGTTCATAATAGTCTTACTTTCACATTTGTTCCCACAAATATGAATGACTACGGACGTTTTAGAATAATTCAAATTATTCACGGATTTAAACATACTAAAATGGAACATAACTCAAGAACATGACCATAACCAAAACCATATGATTGAGTTAAAATAAAATTGTTTCAATATCCAAATACAAATTTTGATCAAATCCAATCACTAGAATATCGAAGTCCTAAGGCGCAAGTATGACCCTCATGCTTCGGCCTTTAAAGGAGTTTCGTGAGTGGGTCCGCAATGTTTTGATCAGTGTGAACTTTGCGAATACATGTCTTTCCCTTTTCAACTTCATCCCTTATGTAGTTGAATCTCCGCTCAATGTGCCTAGTCTTTTGATGTGCGCGGGATTCCTTGATTTGAGCAATCGCACCCTCGTTGTCACAAAAGATTTCTAGACGGTCCTGAATGGTACGGACTACCCCTAGATCGGTAATGAACTTTTTAATCCATGCAGCTTCTTGAGCTGCCAATGAGGCGGCGATGTATTCTGATTCAGTGGTGGATAAGGCTACCACATCTTTTTTTGCACTCTTCCATGAGACAGCACCACCATTGAGAATGAAAACATATCCCGATTGTGATCGAGAATCATCTCGATCAGTTTGGAAACTCGCATCAGTGTAACCCTTTACAACGAGTTCCTCCTCACCAGAGCCATATATTAGAAACATATCCTTAGTCCTTCTAAGGTATTTCAATATGCTCTTAACAGCCATCCAATGGCTAGTTCCCGGATTTTGTTGGTATCGACTTGTCATGCTCAAGGCGCATGACACATCCGGTCTAGTGCAGATCATGGCATACATGATGGATCCTATAGCAGATGCATATGGGATACCACTCATTTTGTCTTGCTCATCCTTTGAGCTTGGACATTGAGAAGCACTCAACATCGTTCCTCTTTGAATAGGTACCAAACCTTTCTTAGAGTTTTCCATCTTGAACCTTTTCAAGATCTTGTCTATGTATGCACTTTGATTCAAACCTATCAACCGCCTTGATCTATCCCTATAGATCCTTATTTCCAGAATATAGGCGGCTTCACCAAGATCCTTAATGGAAAAACAGCTTCCAAGCCAGGTTTGTACACCTTCCAAGGTTGGAATGTCATTTCCAAACAGTAATATGTCATCGACATATAATACCAGAAAGGTTATGATGCTCCCACTAGCTTTCTTATACACACAAGCTTCATCAGCGTTTTTGATGAATCCAAATTTCTTAACTTCATCATCAAAACGGTGATTCCAACTTCTAGATGCTTGTTTCAATCCATAGATTGATTTCTTCAACTTGCATACTTTGTTAGGATGTTGTGGATCGACAAAACCTTCAGGCTGAACCATATAGACATCTTCATTAAGATGCCCATTTAGAAAAGCAGTTTTGACATCCATTTGCTATATCTCATAGTCATAATATGCGGCTATGGCAAACAATATCCTTATAGACTTTAGCATCGCCACGGGCGAGAAAGTTTCATCATAATCAACCCCTTGAGTTTGAGTGAAACCCTTTGCTACAAGTCTAGCTTTATAAGTATCCAAGTTTCCATGCATATCAGTTTTCTTTTTGAAAACCCACTTACTTCCAACCCGTTTGGAATTTAGAGGTGGTGCAACCAAGTCCCATACTTGATTGTCATGCATGGATTGCATCTCAACATTCATTGCTTCTAGCCATTTGTCACAATCAGATTGCGACATTGCATCTCTGTATGTGGTGGGTTCATCCGAATCTACCACGAAGCATCCATCCATGAAAAATCCATATCTCTCAGGTGGTGTGCTAAGTCTACCAGATTTGCGAATGTTTTGTGTGTTTTGATAAACCATTTGATCATCCTCAACAACCTCTTGTTGATTGCTAGTGTCAACCAAACGTGTATCGGCTTGTAGTTCTCGATCCTCTTCGAGTTCCACAGTTCTGTCAGTTCCTTCCATAAGGAACCTTCTTTCCAAGAACTTTGCCTTTCGAGCTATAAACACTTTATGCTCGTTTGGATTGTAGAAATAATATCCCATCGAATCCGTGGGATATCCTACAAATATACACTTAGTGGATCGACATTCAAGTTTGTCAGGGGTGTAGATCTTAACATAAGCCTCACAACCCCATACCTTTAAATATGAAAATTTTGGAGCCTTTCCATGCCATATTTCAAAAGGTGTCCTATCAACTTTCTTGGTTGGTGCCATATTTAAAATACGGGCAGCGGAGATCACAGCGAAACCCCAAAACGATAGAGGTAATGAGCTTCTAGACATCATGGATCGAACCATATCCAATAAAGTTCGATTCCTCCTCTCGGACACACCATTATGTTGTGGTGTTCCAGGTGGAGTGAGTTATGAGACAATCCCACAACTCCTAAGATGTTCTAGAAACGCATCATTGAGGTATTCACCTCCTCTATCAGAACGTAATACTTTGATTGTTTTGTTGAGTTGATTTTGTACTTCATTTTGGAAGACTTTGAACATTTCAAAGGCCTTATTTTTGTGTCTTAACAAGAACACATACCCATAGCGACTATAATCATCGGTAAAGGTAATGAAGTATCTTTCACCATTTCTTGTCATTGTCCTAAAAGGTCCACATACATCTGAATGTATGATACCTAATAAGTTTTTCGCCCTCTCATTTGTTCCATTAAAGGGCTCTTTGGTCATCTTTCCTAATAAATAAGATTCACATTCATCAAATGAATCAACATTTGATTTCAAAAGACCATTCTTTCGAAGTGTATGAATACGATTCTGTTTATGTGACCAAGACGACAATGCCAAAGAAAAGTATTACTCAAATCCATTTTGAGTCTTTTGGTGTTAGCTTGGTACAACGAGTTATCAATGTATGAGTCATCATTAATTAATTCATAAATGCCATTAAACAGCATCGCTTTAAAATAAAAGACATTATCCATGAAAACATAAATACCATTATCAATAAACTTAAATTCATAACCAGATTGTCTTAATACAGAAACAGAGATAATATTCCTAGTTAAACTAGGGGAATATAAAATGTTTTTCAAAATAATTTCCAAACCATTTGGAAGTTTTAAAACATAATCTCCTCGGGCTTGGACGTCAACCTTTGCTCCATTGCCCATGAAAAGACTTATTTCTCCTTTCTTCACTTCATTTCTTCTTTTGAACCCCTGCAATGAATTGCATATATGAGTTCCACATCCGGTATCCAATACCCATGTGTTAGAAGAAATAATATTAAGATCAATGTGAATCATGAAAGTTGTACCTGAGGTTTGCCCCGCATCCCTCTTAGCTTTCAACTCCTTGAGATAGGTCAGACAGTTTCTTATCCAATGACCTATCTCACCACAACCAAAGCACGGATCCTCAGCGCTAACCTTTAGCTTCTTTGTTTTTGGCTCCGCCTTTGCCTTTCCTTTGAACCCCTTCTTGACTTGCCCCTTACCAACGGCAACCTTTGCCTTTGGTTCCGGGTGATGTCTTTTCTTTGAACCACCCTCATTGATCGCAAGAACGGGTAAAACCTTTTTACCCATGCCGGCTTCGGCTGTCTTAAGCATTGCGTGAAGCTCACCAATGCTTTTGTCCCATCCGTTCATGTTGTAGTTCATGAAGAATGTCTCAAACCTTTTTGTTAAGCCATTTAGGATCAAATCCGTGGCTAACTCTTTTGAGACGGGATAGTTAAGCCGTTCAAGCCGATCAATGTGGCTCTTCATCTTAAGTACATAAGATGAAACAGATTGGGTTTCTTCCATATGACATGCATGAAGCGCTCGAACCGTTTCGAATCGCTCAACCCGAGCTTGAGTAAGGAACATTTCCTTAAGTTGGGTTATCATGTCATACGCCCCATGATTCTCGAAATCCTTTTGGATCTCGGGAATCATTGTTCCCAACATGAGGCAAGAAACTTGCACCGAATCCTCGGTGTATTTTAACCAATCCGCATAGGCATCCAAGTTGTTGACATCGGGTTCATCGGGAATAGGATCGTCTAAAATATAAGACTTCTTTTCTTGCTTGAGAACAATTCTCAAGTTTCGATACCAATCCATGAAGTTGTTAAAGTTTAGACGATCCTTATCCAGAATGGATCTTAGTGATAGATTATGCACGTGTGGGATAATTGCGTTCGGTGCGTTGTTTGCGGCCATCTAAAAGAATTTTAACAAATTTCAAATTAGTATTTTCGATATTAGTAAAATTTTAATCTTTAATACCCTTTAATGTCTCCAAGACAATTATTGATTAAAATCTAGAACCCAACTTTTTATTCAAATAGTAGTTAGGTGACCTTTATCCTACTATTCGAATTAACAAGGTAGTATCCTACTATTCGAATTAACAAGGTAGTCAACGTTTAACAATTGCAACCCTTTGCAACTTCTAGTTTTATGGGATCGGTTAAACATCATATGTTTAGTTGGTATGTTAAATCTCATCAACACCTTTGAACGCCATGTTAAGGTGATCCTATAGTCATGGTTTCAAATCAAGTCATCCTACTTATACACACGTGTGAGTTTACTCATACAAGTGGTTAGGTGATCCTAATGCCAAAAGTACTTGTAAAATCACCTTAAGATCACAAGTTTTCTTAAAAGTGCTTAGGTGATCCTAACCCACTATCAAGTCTACAAGTGACTAAGTGTCGTATAAAAGGATGGTGTTTAACTTGTTTATTTAAAAGGGATTTTAGTTTTCTAAATTCTAGATTGGAAAACTATTTATTGTACCTTTCATTTGCATGCATTCAAATGTATGGTACTTAGTTGAAAAACCCATTTTCAAAATTCCTTTTAATAAAACCCATTTTATTATGAAATCATTAGCTATTAATAAAACCAATTTTTATTACCTAACGATTTCTAAGGAACCAATTTTATGCTAGTTGATTTTAAGTTGTTAAGCAAACCATATTGCAAATAATAAGTAAATCAACCATGCAAGCTTAAAATATACACAACCACAAGTTCATAACCATAGCCTCCTAATGTTGACCACACTTGTTGACCGAAGACAAGTGTGTCAAAAAGTCTCTCCTAAGGGACCCAAAAGAACATGCACTTGTGTCGGTGAACTCCCACTTGATTCCGCATCCATATGCTCCAAGTGTTTACTCCCGGTGTTGTGGTATTCATCATTTTATTTGGGCTTCCATCCATGCATCTTCTTTTACAAAATATATCCTAATACATTTTTCTAGTAAAAGAAATACATCTAATCTACTTATTATTACAAGCCATATGAATGAATAAATAGATTACAGACCCAAATAAATATTACAACCAAATCGAATGAACAAACAACCAACACAATCATTCAACCAAACACAAGGCCATGGCTAGGTTATGAGCATCTATTACACATCCAAATATGCAATAATACAAGACCAAAATGGTTCCCCTTTTTGCCTCAAAACTTTCGGCCAAGCTTAAGCAAACCGAAAGTTTCGGGTTTTGTCCAAACAAACTAAACAATCATCCAAATGACTTGGTTTTTTCAAGATTACCACATGCATGTAAAGCATAACTTTGAAAAACCATGGGGTAACCAAAACCCCTAAAATTTTCGGCCAAATGGTGAAACCCACCATAAAACCGAAAAATTTTGGGTCTAATGAAGCATGCATTCGTATAAGCGGCTCTTGATGCCATTGTTGGGTTTTAACAAGATTATCAAAGTGATAAAATCCTTATTTTATCAAAAACGCAGCGGATATAAGTTTTAAATCTTGTTAGTTTTAGTGTATAGAACCAATTCAATACATGCAAAAACCCAAACCCGGATCCAAATACGAATTACACACTATCAAACACATGCATGTCACTATAAGTTCATGCATGTTAAACTACCTTTCAATATGAACAAAAACCGGGTGAAAGAGATGATGATTGAAAGGAAAGAACTTGAATATGGAAGTTCCTCAAGCTAGCATACCCCAAGCATCCAACAACACACCTCTAGCTAGGATTTTGGCACTTGAAAAATACCTTTCTTCCTTGGCCGAAATTATCAAGAGAGAAAGATAGAGAGAAAGCTTAATGTTACTTGTGAATTGTGTGTATAAATGAAAGAGAAAGATATTGTTTTTATTCAAATGTTTTTTTCTCTCCACCAATAAAAACCTTTGCATGTCTCCACTCACTTATAAAATAATAATATATTTGAAAGAGAGGGGAGGTGGTGGTGGGCCCCTACCCCATGGCATTATTATTATTATCTTTTCTTTTAAACACACACACACACACACACACACATATATATATATAAATATATATATATATATATATATATATATATATATATCCATACATATATACTTTTATAAGTTTACAACTTATAACTTATAAAATTTATTATCTGTTAAGCGACATGCTTGGTTATTATTGTTTACATATTGCTATTCAACCAACTTAAATAACACTATGTAATGTTCTCTCACAAAACATAAATCATCCATATGATTTGTTTATTACACAAGTACATTTTATTTAGAAACCCCTTTCTAAATAACTCAAGTGTTAATATTCATTTGTTATGATCACATCATATGCAAACGAATATTATTGGTGTTTGTTTAGCTTGTTATTGGGTATGACCCGACTTGGATCATAACGTACTAGCCACATCAACTCTAATATGTGTCTTGGGCAGATCAATTCCAACACTTTCATCAACACAAAAGAGACGTATATATGGTAATCGACTGTGAAGCCAAAACATCTAAGCAAATAAAGGCAAGCGTTATTGAAGATTCGTTAATCAATATTAATATAAAACTGAATCTAATTTCATAACTCCACCAAACAAAAACAAAGTAGAGAAAAGATTAACATCCAGATTCAAAAGTGATGCCATTTTATTAATCCTAAAATTGTAGACTCAAATTATTTTTCTTTTCCTAACCCAAAATCCTGTACTACAATTGCCTCTCTAGGATCCGTTTACATCCACACACAGCACACATACATAAAACCCTTAACAACCATAACAACTGTCACAAGAAACTCCACATGTAAAACGTGCAACTAATGCTAAGTTACAACACACATCTATAACACCATAAGCAAAATCAACAACAAAAATACACCCTGTTAAACAAAAAATAAACCAGAGAATCAACTAAATAGCCATAGAAGCCCAAATATAAAACAAACTAAATCCGAGATAGAAATTAGGTCGAGCACCTAGAGTGTGCTAATGTTTTGACCTAAGTTAATGGTCAGAAGAAAACAATATCAATAGTATAAACATACACAAACTAAACCTGAAGCTCCCCAATTAAGGATCCCCAGCCATACTTGGTTCAAAATTTTGTTGAATGGAAGCTTAAACTCATCCAAAGATGAACCATATGGCTAACAGTACTTCCTCAATCCCACAAAACCTGAAATAATTCATTTCAAATTATAAAATTTGTTATTTGAATAGTATCATCCTTATACAACACTATTGATATTGGTTTAAATAATAGCAACTGCCCTAATTTTTCAGTATTGAAGAGTTCCAAAAACTCTAAAATTTGGGGGTATAATGTCACACCCTGCCCTGAACGGCGGAAACAGCCGGGCGCGCGCGAGTGGGGATTGATAATTAAGCACGGGCCATTGCAAACATTCAAAGTAAGATTTTCATTGCGCATGAAATGTTTAATACAAATACATTACATTGTTTAAGAATTACATAAAAAAAACATCCAAGTATAAAAACTGTTGAAGATTTCCACGCCATATCCCCTTGCGCGGCGGGAACAACCGCGCACATCGAAGGGATAGAACTAAAATCTTCCAAAAAGCTAGTTTTAGATGTTCAGCGTGAGGTGCTCTAAGTGTGACTCCATGCGCTACCTAGTTATCTCCTGAAAGACACGTAAAACATTTGAATCAGTATAAACTGAGTGAGTTCACTAGTTTTAGTAACTTGATAAATCGTATTGCATCATAATCTTGATAAAAATCATTCTGAAACATAATTCTGATAGCATCATTAGAACACATGCTTAGTAAAACATAGTTCTGACAACATATTCTGATAAAATCGTTCCGCGGGTTACGCGCGAACATTTCTGGGAACTGTGCTCGTCTGTGTAAGTGGCGCTACCACTACGAGCGAAATAAGTAATACCGTCCCGCGGGTTACGCGCGGACATTTCTGAAAAACCGTGCTCGTCTGTGTAAGTGGCGCTGCCACTACGAGCGAATAATACCGTCCCGCGGGTTACGCGCGGACGTTGTGCCGGAAAACAAGGCGCTCGTCTGCGTAAGAGGAGCGACCTCTACGAGCAGGCTCAAACCCATAGTACTGCCCCGTGACGTGCTAGGCACTCGTCTGTGTAAGAGGTGCGACCCCTACGAGTGGGTGGATCAAACCAGCAGTCCCTACCCTTAGAGTTCCAATGGTAGAGTGATCACTTACTCGAATCTGGTGCACTAACATCGAAAACCATAGATAACCGTTCGCATTGCTCATCATGAAACATAATTTAAACACATAATCGCTTGCATAGCTTGTAAGTATACCATGATAAAACATTATTTAAGTACGTGTCCCTCGCCCCGAAAACAGTTTAAAAATAGTGAAAACAGTGAAAATAGGGGCTGTGAGACTCACCTGTGGTTCTTGTTAAGGGATTAATCGAGATTCGGGTTTTCTTGGTGTTGGCCTCGGAATTGAAGGTCTAGAATACGATTAAATAACAAGAAGTATATATATTAAGATCAAGAAATAGGAGAATATAAGGGTTGGAAAGTAGTTCTCAAGGTTATAATCTCGGCTTACCTAGTAACAGGAACGGAAGTGAAAATCAAACGGATGCTTGGGAGATGATTAGTGCAATTTGCAACTTTAAGAGAGAAGTTTGAAGTGTGTTTTGGGTGATAATTTAGGTTACATATTTATAGGAAAACTCAAGGGAACACAATCCCTTGCTTTAGGGGATTGTAATCTTTTCATATCTAGGTGTAATGATGATAAAGTATGGAAATTATTATTATTTATTTAAAAGTGGAGGTGATTAGTCCTAGGGAGTGGATAAAAGATTCTGATTTGATTTGGACAGGACATGCAGGTCTGTGGTTGGTGAGAGTGGGGTGGCCGACAGTTGACTTTTCATGTTACAGTGTGCTTTTTCAGGTACTTTTGTCAGTGTACAGTAAAAAGTGGAAATCTCTGAAACACGCTACTGTTTCCTTTTGGGCGGGAATAATTCCCTTATATCTGGAGATTAGGCTAAGTGTTCTGCGCGTATAACTTTGTGCGCATAGCTTTCTGCGTGAAGGACATTTCTTTGCTGCGGGTAGGTGCGTAACCTTCTCGCAGTCAGGGACATTGAGTTTCATTTGTAGATTCTCCAGGTGGTCTTGGTATTTCAACATAGTGATCAGTTATGTTGAAGTCAATTCCATCTTGGAGCTTCAGTCAAACTAGCTCTCAATGTTCCCGCCATGCGGGGAGGTTAGTTCCCCTTCCGCACGCGCATAAACGATTTGGGATGCACCCGCCTTAGCATCATGCGGGACGGTCAACCCATTAGACAATATAAAGTTATGGAAACATAAAACCAATAAACTCGCGCATGGCGCATATAACATATGCCCACGCTGGTTCTTAACATGGTGCGCTCGCGCAGGGTGCACATAACAAATACCCGCGCTGATTCTAACATAGCGCGCTCGCGCAGGGCGCACATAACATGCCCGCGCTGACTAACATGGCGCGCTTAAAATTCACAATCACCTAATTATTAGGTTAATTACTTAGTTTATAGGATTGGGAAATTACCGGGTGTCACATTCTCCCCCTGTTAAGAGAATTTCGTCCCGAAATTTAGGAGACGTTGCTTGCAGAAGCCATGCTCTGAAAGAGGTGTGGGTATTTCTTGCGTATTTGATCTTCTCTTTCCCAAGTGAATTCAGGCCCACGCCTTGAGTTCCATTGAACCTTTATTAACTTGATTTTGCTTCTGCGTAACTTTTGTTCTTTCCAATCGGTTACTGCTATAGGTTCTTCTACGAAGTGCAGTTGTTTGTCGATGTGAATCTCATCCAACGGCAAAATCAACGTTTCGTCAGATAAACACTTTTTGAGGTTGGACACATGAAACGTATCATGAACTCCACTGAGTTCGGCGGGTAAACGGAGTTTATAAGCAACCGGACCGATCCTTTCCAGGATCTCAAATGGTCCAATATAGCGCGGATTCAACTTTCCTCGCTAGCCGAAACGGGGGACTCCTTTCCATGGAGAGACTTTCAAAAGTACTCTATCCCCTACTTGAAACTCCAACGGTTTCCTTCGCACATCTGCGTAGCTCTTCTGTCTGTCGCGCGCTGTCTTAAGGCGATCCCGTATCTGAAAAATCTTGTCTGTTGTTTCTTGGATCAATTCTGGACCAGTCATTTGCTTGTCACCCACTTCAGCCCAGCACAGTGGGGATCTACACTTGCGCCCATACAAAGCTTCAAACGGCGCAGCCTTGAGGCTTGTGTGATAACTGTTGTTGTAAGAAAATTCAACCAATGGGAGATGAGTATCCCAGCTACCTCCGAAATCGATTGCGCACGCGCGCAGCATATCTTCCAATGTCTGGATTGTTCGCTCGCTTTGTCCATCCGTTTGGGGATGATATGCCGTACTCATGTCAAGACGAGTACCTAAAGCCCCTTGTAACGATCTCCAAAACCTTGAGGTGAACCGACTATCTCTATCAGAAATGATGGACACTGGGACTCCATGTTTTGAAACTACTTCTTGAATATACAATCGGGCTAACTTTTCCATCTTATCGGTTTCCTTGATCGGCAGGAAGTGCGCTGACTTAGTTAGCCGATCTACAATAACCCAGATCGTGTCGTAACCCCCAGGTGTCCTTGGCAGTTTGGTGATGAAGTCCATAGAGATTTGTTCCCATTTCCACATGGGAATTTCTGGCTGCTGAAGTAACCCCGACGGCTTCTGGTATTCAGCCTTCACCTTCGAACACGTCAGGCACTTACTGACATACGTCGCGATGGCGCCTTTAAGATTGGGCCACCAATACAGCACCTTAACATCTTGGTACATCTTGTCTGCGCCAGGATGTACGGAATACCGCGTCTTGTGAGCTTCGTTTAATACTTGCTCGCGCAATCCTCCCTTGAGAGGGACCCATATGCGGTTAGCGAAATATAGATTGCCGTTCTCTTTAAGTTCCATACTCTTAATCATACCCCCAAGGGATTCGTTTTTAACAAACTCTGGTTTCAAAGCTTCTTGCTGAGCGTCTCGGATGCGGGTAGAGAGATCTGCGCGAATGGTCAACCTTAGAGCCTTGACTCGTAGCGTTTTTATTCGCTCCTTCCTACTTAGCGCGTCTGCTACCACATTCGCCTTTCCAGGGTGGTACTTAATTTCACAATCATAATCATTCAACAACTCCACCCATCTTCGTTGCCTCATGTTTAAATCCTTTTGATCAAATATATGTTGAAGGCTCTTGTGATCCGTAAAGATTATACACTTTGTACCATAGAGGTAATGGCGCCAAATCTTTAGCGCGAAGACAACCGCTCCAAGTTCCAGATCATGCGTTGTATAGTTCTTTTCATTGGTCTTGAGTTGGCGCGAGGCATACGCTATGACTTTGTCTCGCTGCGTAAGGACACATCCGAGTCCCTGATGTGAAGCGTCGCACTAAACGACGATGTCATCCGTCCCCTCGGGCAGAGACAAAATTGGCGCACTACATAACTTCTGTTTCAACATTTGAAACGCCGCTTCCTGATTTTCGCCCCAAACAAACTTCTTGTCTTTCTGAGTTAGCGCGGTCAGGGGTAGAGCTATCTTGGAGAAGTTCTCAATGAAGCGTCGATAGTAGCCAGCTAGTCCTAGGAATTGCCTCACCTCAGTTGGGGTTTTTGGCGCTTCCCAGTTTTCGATGGCCTTGACTTTGGAAGGATCAACGTGTATTCCTTTCTCGTTTACAACGTGACCGAGAAAGTGAACTTCTCTAAGCCAAAACTCACACTTGGAAAACTTCGCATACAACTTTTCTTTCCTCAACAATTCCAAAATCAATCTCAGGTGTTGTTCATGCTCGGCCTTGGTTCGAGAGTAAATCAGAATATCATCTATAAATACAATTACAAATTTATCCAAGTATGGCTTGCACACTCGGTTCATCAGATCCATGAATACGGCCGGCGCATTTGTTAGCCCGAAAGGCATCACTAAGAACTCATAATGGCCGTATCTAGTTCGGAAGGCTGTTTTCGGCACATCTTCCTCATGGACCCTAAGTTGGTGGTATCCTGACCGTAGATCTATCTTCGAATAATAACTGGATCCCTGCAACTGGTCAAATAAGTCGTCAATCCTCGGTAAGGGGTACCGATTCTTGACTGTCAGCTTGTTCAGCTCCCTGTAGTCAATACACATTCTGAACGAACCATCATTCTTCTTAACAAACAGTACTGGAGCTCCCCAAGGTGAAAAGCTTGGGCGTATGAAACCCTTATCCAATAGTTCCTGTAACTGATTGGATAGCTCTTGCATCTCAGATGGAGCTAGTCGATAAGGCGCTCGAGCTACTGGCGCAGCTCCTGGGACTAAATCAATACGAAATTCGACTTGTCGCGGCGGCGGTAATTCGGGCAAATCTTCAGGAAAAACTTCTGGAAATTCGCGCACTACTGGTAAGTCTTCAATTCTTCGCTCATCTCCTTTCTTCTCTACTATATGCGCCAGGAAGGCGTAGCACCCTTTCCTTAGGCACTTGCGCGCCTTTAGGCACGAAATCAGTTTCGTCGCAACTCCCCTTCTTTCCCCTTGAATCACCAAAATCTCTCCGTTCAACAGTGGGATCCGAACCTGCTTCTCATGGCAAATAACCTCCGCGTGGTTCTCGACTAACCAATCCATACATACCACAATGTCAAAACTTCCCAAGTCTATTGGCAATAAGTTAATATTGAACCCGTGACCTCCCATGACTATTACACATTGTTCAGTTCTTTCGTTCGCGCATAACTACCTACCATTGGCTAGTTCTATAGTATAAGGTGTGTCTAGCCTACTGGTTGCTAGGCCTAGGGAGTCTTTAAACTCAGCGGATATAAAACTTAGGTCAGCGCCAGTATCAAATAAGACAGATGCAAAATGGCCGTTAAGCAAAAACGTACCGGTTACCACATTCGGCTCTTCCTTTGCTTCGCCTGCGCCGATCACAATAGCTCTCCCGCGAGCTTGGTTTCCCTTTTGCGGGCAATCCCGACTGAAATGCCCTGGTTTTCCGCATGCGTACAGTTGTCACTGGCTCCAGCTTCCTTAGCACGGCAATTCACCGTCTTGTGCCCTGGCCTGTTACATTTGGCGCACATGACGCTCGCGCATTCACCCTCGTGGTGAAACTTGCATCTGTTGCACCATGGGTAAGGCCCGCTGTATCCTTTCCTTGATGGCTCCGCGGCTTGGATCGCGTAAACCCTTGCGCTCTCCTGCTTCTTGAACGGTGGCTGCTTGGAGTCGGACCCTCGGTGGTGAGAGTTCCATTTCCTCTTGGGGTCAGAGGTTCGCTGTTCGTTTCCGCGCGTAGTCAACATACCCGCACGGACCGTATCCCTTGTAAGGGTGATGGCCCGCGCTACCGCCTCATCAAAGGTTGGAGGCGCTGCAGCGTTGAGCGGAACCCTAACAACAGGAGGTAACCCAAAGATATACCTCTCGATCTTCTTTTCCTCCGTGGTTGCCATGTCTGGCACCAACTGGCAAAGCTCGTTGAACCGGTTGTTGTAGGCGTCGATATCCGTTCCTACCATGGTGTGGTTCCAGAATTCCTGTTGTAGACTCTGAATTTCTGCGCGAGAGCAGAACTTTCTCATCAACATTTCCTTCAGCTCCTCCCAGGTCTTGTGAAGAGCAACTTCTCGCCCCAAAGTCTTCACTTGAAGCTTCCACCAAGACGAAGCTGCTTCTTGGAACATGCAGGTCGCGTAAAGGACCTTCTGGTTCTCACTACATCCGCTAATGGAGAGAACTGTCTCCATCTTGTCAATCCAGTTGTAGAGCCCAATGGCCCCTTCGGTACCCTTGAATGGCCAAGGCCTACAGGCCATAAATGTCTTATAAGAGCACCCTTTGTCCAAGGCTCCTGATTCGGGTTCTGGGGCCTCGTTCTCCTGACGACCCTGGCTTGATTCGGCCTTGCTGGCCTCATGTGTTGCGATCGCTTGCGCGATTATTTCCGCGAGTTCCTCGGGTGTCATGGTAATTCCCTTGGCTCTAGTTGGAGGCATTCTCGCTTTAAAAGAGTGAAAATATATCAAACTTAGCGCATGTACTCTGAGCACATAATGTTTTTATCCTTATTTACTAGACACTGTGTGACCCGTGTTCCTACGTGTGTGTGTAGTTTCTCTTTTAAAAATATTTTCTTTGAAAAATATTTCATGCGATTCCCCAACGGTTATAGTCTAGGATAAAACTTCTTTTCCTAGTTCGCTATAACCCGGGCTCTGATACCAATCTGTCACACCCGGCCCTGAACTGCGGAAACAGCCGGGCGCGCGCGAGTGGGGATTGATAATTAAGCACGGGCCATTGCAAACATTCAAAGTAAGATTTTCATTGCGCATGAAATGTTTAATACAAATACATTACATTGTTTAAGAATTACATAAAAAAACATCCAAGTATAAAAACTGTTGAAGATTTCCACGCCATATCCCCTTGCGCGGCGGGAACAACCGCGCGCATCGAAGGGATATAACTAAAATCTTCCAAAAAGCTAGTTTTAGATGTTCAGCGTGAGGTGCTCTAAGTGTGACTCCATGCGCTACCTAGTTATCTCCTGAAAGACACGTAAAACATTTGAATCAGTATAAACTGAGTGAGTTCACAAGTTTTAGTAACTTGATAAATCGTATTGCATCATAATCTTGATAAAAATCATTCTGAAACATAATTCTGATAGCATCATTAGAACACATGCTTAGTAAAACATAGTTCTGACAACATATTCTGATAAAATCGTTCCGCGGGTTACGCGCGAACATTTCTGGGAACTGTGCTCGTCTGTGTAAGTGGCGCTGCCACTACGAGCGAAATAAGTAATACCGTCCCGCGGGTTACGCGCGGACATTTCTGAAAAACCGTGCTCGTCTGTGTAAGTGGCACTGCCACTACGAGCGAATAATACCGTCCCGCGGGTTACGCGCGGACGTTGTGCCGGAAAACAAGGCGCTCGTCTGCGTAAGAGGAGCGACCTCTACGAGCAGGCTCAAACCCATAGTACTGCCCCGTGACGTGCTAGGCACTCGTCTGTGTAAGAGGTGCGACCCCTACGAGTGGGTGGATCAAACTAGCAGTCCCTACCCTTAGAGTTCCAATGGTAGAGTGATCACTTACTCGAATCTGGTGCACTAACATCGAAAACCATAGATAACCGTTCGCATTGCTCATCATGAAACATAATTTAAACACATAATCGCTTGCATAGCTTGTAAGTATACCATGATAAAACTTTATTTAAGTACGTGTCCCTCGCCCCGAAAACAGTTTAAAAATAGTGAAAACAGTGAAAATATGGGCTGTGAGACTCACCTGTGGTTCTTGTTAAGGGATTAATCGAGATTCGGGTTTTCTTGGTGTTGGCCTCGGAATTGAAGGTCTAGAATACGATTAAATAACAAGAAGTATATATATTAAGATCAAGAAATAGGAGAATATAAGGGTTGGAAAGTAGTTCTCAAGGTTATAATCTCGGCTTACCTAGTAACAGGAACGGAAGTGAAAATCAAACGGATGCTTGGGAGATGATTAGTGCAATTTGCAACTTTAAGAGAGAAGTTTGAAGTGTGTTTTGGGTGATAATTTAGGTTACATATTTATAGGCAAACTCAAGGGAACACAATCCCTTGCTTTAGGGGATTGTAATCTTTTCATATCTAGGTGTAATGATGATAAAGTATGGAAATTATTATTATTTATTTAAAAGTGGAGGTGATTAGTCCTAGGGAGTGGATAAAAGATTCTGATTTGATTTGGACAGGACATGCAGGTCTGTGGTTGGTGAGAGTGGGGTGGCCGACAGTTGACTTTTCATGTTACAGTGTGCTTTTTCAGGTACTTTTGTCAGTGTACAGTAAAAAGTGGAAATCTCTGAAACACGCTACTGTTTCCTTTTGGGCGGGAAAAATTCCCTTATATCTGGAGATTAGGCTAAGTGTTCTGCGCGTATAACTTTGTGCGCATAGCTTTCTGCGTGAAGGACATTTCTTTGCTGCGGGTAGGTGCGTAACCTTCTCGCAGTCAAGGACATTGAGTTTCATTTGTAGATTCTCCAGGTGGTCTTGGTATTTCAACATAGTGATCAGTTATGTTGAAGTCAATTCCATCTTGGAGCTTCAGTCAAACTAGCTCTCAATGTTCCCGCCATGCGGGGAGGTTAGTTCCCCTTCCGCACGCGCATAAACGATTTGGGATGCACCCGCCTTAGCATCATGCGGGACGGTCAACCCATTAGACAATATAAAGTTATGGAAACATAAAACCAATACACTCGCGCATGGCGCATATAACATATGCCCACGCTGGTTCTTAACATGGTGCGCTCGCGCAGGGTGCACATAACAAATACCCGCGCTGATTCTAACATAGCGCGCTCGCGCAGGGCGCATATAACATGCCTGCGCTGACTAACATGGCGCGCTTAAAATTCACAATTACCTAATTATTAGGTTGATTACTTAGTTTATAGGATTGGGAAATTACCGGGTGTCACATATAACTTTGAACAAAGCGAGCATTTATTAAACAAATCTAAGTTGAAGTATAATGAAGCACTACCACAATTTCATATCACAGATAGATCAAATTCAATGAATTCAAAATCAAAAATAGAAACACAAGAACCTACAAAAGAAACCAAACGTCGAATCGTAAGTTGATGCGGACTTGTCGTACTGGACCGCTCGGCCACGGCAGCGGCTAAAGCATATGCGACGATTTCATTTGAATAAGGTTTAAGGTGTAGGAGGAAGAGATTGAGATAGAGAGCGATGGTGTGACGGTGAAATGGTGGTATTGTATATAGAGAACAGATGGCAACAGGGAATATAACATGTGTGGCGGTGGTGTGAGTGCAGATGGACTACCATGATTGGCTACGTGCATGTTAGCATTCTATTACTTAACCTGAAATGTGGCACCAAACTTATGTTTTATACTATAGTTATAATTGGTTTTATTGTGTCTATAACGTTTTGTATGTTTATATCTTTTGTTAAATTTTTGTAGTAATCGTTTTACTCAGTGCAAAATGTTAGTTTTATGATGCTAATGTTGAATTTTTATGATGCTAAATGTTAATTTTGCAGGTTATCTTAGGAATACTCTAGGAGCAGCTAGAAAAGGAGGAAATCAAGATAGTAATGGACTTAGAATTGGTAAACCTAGATTTTTTATTGATTTAAAGTTATGTTTTTACCTAGCTGGACGTTTATTTTGTTAGTAACATGTATGTTGAAAATTAACGTTTAGCATCATAAATATATTTATTGTTGTATCTAGTAACTATATCATATTGCTCTCTCAAAAATACAGTATGAAGTCTGAAAAGCTTCGCCTATTAATTTTTTTATAGACATGGTGGAAGTTGATTTTTAAAGATATGCAATCCGCATTAACAAAAGTTGACCTGTTACCATACTATATGCAACATGGTTGCATTATGGGTGGTAGCAAGTCATATTTGGTTAATTGTTGCTACTAAATCATATTCCACCGGTGGAAAAATTTATAAGACAATATATTGCCATTAAATGGTTATGGAATTCTCCATCCATTCTTCAAATTATGTGAGGAGCTTCTCTATTTTTTAGAGATGGTTAAAAGTGGTTGTGAGAGGAGGAGAGAGAAAATGTTACTGTTCATATTTAGATTTGGAGAAACACACTGTTCACCTCTATAATTTTTTAATGTTTTTTGAAGTGATCGTGAGTGATTGAGAGAGAAAATGTAATGATAAAAGTATAAAGAAAGTATTATTTAATTGAAAGTGAGAGAAAAAAGATGATATTTTTAGTGTAATTATTGAGATGGAGATAGATAATGGACTGGGAATACTCTTAAATGATGTATCTTATATCTAAAAGTTGCCATGGTTTTTGCGTTAAATGGTTAAAAAAAACTACATCTCGTTATTACAGGTGAGACTCAACAAGAAGCGAGTAAACGAAGTCACAAGCATGGGCTCACTTTACGACTATGAGATATAAGGTTTGAATCTCAAATGTTCATATCAGGTTTATATTTCAAGATAAAGTAAAGGATGGGGAAAAAGACAGTTATCGATTGAGCAAATACATAATGGATTTGTTGCAATGTGTTTTTTTACACATATATGAGACCCGGATATGAGCCATAAAGAACATGCTTTCAAATATAAAGCTCATGATAAACAAGATGATGGCCATGATGAGCCTGTTTTAAGGTTCTTATGTTTTAAACTTTTGGCTTTATGATCTTCAAGGGGACAAAATTGTACGGCTGGAGGAAACTGGCTGGTGGGAATTGATATTGGGGACTTTTGTTCTCAAGTGCAAACTTTGTTGTGCGCATAATCAACTTTTTGAGGTATTCTTAAGCATTATAATTACTTTTATATAAATATTTTGTTAACATGAGATTAAATATGATTAAATCATGTTTCAGGTTACTTCTACCTCTGTAAGGCTAGTAGAAAGTACTACATTTGAATGATGAAATAAGTGGCTTGTGTACTATTACTAAGTGAACACTTTTTGGCATGCTGATAACGGGCCAAAAACGATGGCCAGGCCTTGCGTAACCTCAAACCTGACCCTGCTCGTCATTTAAAAAAAACATTTACTACCTATTTTGAGCCAATACTGTTGTTAAAATGGGTTATCATATCCGATGAAAATGTTGGACATGGATGTTGTCATATCCGACATCATTGACCATAGTCACCCATGTGTGCATTCTAAATGCTTTGTTAAAGTTGCAAAATTTCATCTATTTTGATGTATGTTTTTTAGAAATAAGCAAACATTCTTTTGTAAACAACCGATAGTGTTTTGTAGGTGCAATCCATTGCTTGTTAGCCCTCATGTTTATCTTGTGTTGTAAGTTTTAACATATTGGGTTGCTACAATTGTAGATTTTTTTTGGGGCTTAAAAGTTTAGAGCAATGTTATGATTTCATGAAAGTAGGCGTAGGTCCTCTACTTTGACAGAGTATTTGAAAATGGTTCGTTATAACGGGGTTTTAATTTTGAACCGGATGATTTTATCGTTTTCATTGTTGATGTACTCAATATCAATCACCCTGCAACAATCACGGTAAGTAAAGTACTCATATGAGTTTAGATTTAAGAAAAGATCTTTGTTGAGTCTCCTCTAGAGAAAATAAAATCTATTTTAGGTCAATCTTTGTTGTGTCTCCGCCTCTGCAATGCGCAGACTCTTCTACTAACATATACACATATGTATATATAAGTATAGACACATATAAGAAAAAAAAATCTTAAGCAATAACTTATTCGAGAGAAAAAATGTTGTTCGGTACATTTAATGGTTAAAAATAATACTAGTTATATATATGTAATAATAATGAAAAATAAAATAAATAAATAGAATTAACACAAAGCTGGCCGGGGAACTCGAACTTGCGTCGCAAGCCGGTTCACGGGTTATAAACACATGAAACGACCAACTGATATGGGTCTTGAATTTATTTAAGGATGGAAAAGGTTTTAAATAAATAACAAGCTCAATAATCCCCATTTCACACAAACCCTAAATCGGATAAAATCCAAAATTGATGATCATATACCCCCCCCCCCCCCTTTCGATTGAAATTGACATAGGGGTTTTAACGAGCATTAAAATCCGATTATAAAGCATGCACTGATTACCTTAATCAAAAATGAATTGAATGTGTTCGGTCACTTAGGGTTTTCGACCAAGAACTAGATGCAAATTGATCATGTGCTGCCTCTGAGATAAAATTGAGTTGGGGTTTCGTGTCGTAGTGATGGTAGTATGGTTCCGTTCTAGTTAATTGTATGATGGAAATGTATTTATATGGGTTTGAGGTTGGAGAGAGCCGCATTTTATGATACGAGGAATTCAGTGTCAATTAGATGTATTACACAATTAAATCGATGATCGAAAGCATGTTTTGCCAATTAACGATTAGGCGAGGTCAAAATTTCGTGATTCCAGGATTGATTTGAGGATCAAAATCACAAAGAAAAAGGGGTGTTTTGTCGTAACGGGGAAGAAGGAGGGAGATGTAAGAAACAAAATTTAAGGATTTTGCAATTGGGTCCCTTGGGTTAGTCTGGTTAGTCAAGTTAGTTCAAAACATGGTTAAGGGTGGTTTTTGCACATATGCGATGGTTATAACATTATATAAAATAAACGAAACTAATCGTACGTCTTGAAATAAAATAAATGATCGAAGACATCAAAATATTGAAATTATTATTTTGATTTAATATCAATAGATATGTTAAAATAACATAAGTGTTTTTTAAACGGGTCGGGTTTTTAGGTCCGAAAAATTGCAAATGTTACACAAAATACTCCTAATTCAAAGTAACACAAGAAAGTTCCTCCAACTTCTTATTCGTGAGGACTTCTTTCAAGAACCTGGCATACATAGGCATCTCTTTCAAATCATCAAGTAATGGAAGATTAATGTGCAGTTGCTTAAAAATCTCCAAAGGATTTTGCAATTGGGTCCCTTGGGTTAGCCGGGTTAGTCAAGTTAATTCAAAACATGGTTAAGGATGGTTTTTGCACATATGCGATAGTTATAATATTATATAAAGTTAACGAAACTAATTCGGACGTTGTGAAATAAAATAAATGACCGGAGACATAAAAATATTAAAATTATTATTTTGATTTAATATCAATAAACAGGATAAAATAACATAAATGTTTTTTTAAACGGGTCCGGTTTTTAGGTCCGAAAAATTACAAAAGTTGCACAGAGTACTCCTAATTCAAAGTAACACAAGAAAGCTCCCCCAACTTCTTCTTATACGTGAGGACCTCTTTCAAGAACCTAGCATACATGTGCATCTCTTTCAAATAATCAAGGAATGGAAGATTAATGTGTAGTTGCTTAAAAGCTCCCAGAATTTCCCATACAGCTACTCATCTTCTGTTTCTTTAAGAGGTATTGGTATAGAATGGGAGGCACGTAATTCCTGACTGGCTCAGTGGTTTGTGGTATACTTTTCGGGTATAGCCTTGTGTGTACCTCACCTTGGAATCTCAGTCTCGATCTCATTCACAGTCAGTTTTGGTGTGGAAACCGATGCATCAATAGGATTGGTAGTCCTACCCTCTTCAGGGAAATACCCTTAGCCTTATTATTCAGAATCCTCTTCGTGTTACTAGGAAGGCTACCTTGTTTTCTCTCAGCGAGGAGTTGAGCAATCTGTCCAACTTGATTCTCAATTGTCTAAATGAACGATTTTGGATTCCTCAACTCAAGTTCATGCCTCTGGAGAGTCTCATTGATGTATATTAATTATGCATCTTTTCAGAACTAAAATATCTCCAAATAGGCATAATATTAGTAACAATATTAGAATAAATAACTACTAATGTGTATAATTTCTATTTCTAGGTATTTATAGCCTTAAAGAATGAAACAAGTTGATATACGAAGAGAAACGGAGAACTTTGAAAACCGACTCAACACACCCCATGTTGAAGTAAGGCATGACCATGCTACAAGCACACGGAGAAAAGACAAAATTCGGAAGACACAACATTGCCCATGTTGATACCAACACACCCCATGGTGAAAGTACAAAAGGAAAAGACAAAACTTATGAAAAATGAGCCATGTTGACATAAACACGCCCATGGTGATAATACAAGAGAAGACAACAAAACATAAACTTCCTGGTTCAACACGGTCCGTGCCCAGGCTCAACACGGGTTGTTTTCTATCTTATCCTGTTCTTTCTGATAACGAGCATTTAACATTATCATACAAAACAGTCAACACAGTCGTGCCTACATCAATACGGGTCGTGTTTAGAGCCATGATCAGCCTATAAATTGAATGCTCGTCCACCACATTCAAAACACAATCAAGAACACTTAATACACTTCACCCACCTTCTTTAACCACCATTAATAATGGAATTACCCCATCCATCCACCTTTTGAAGATTAAGGAGATTAAGCTCTTGGAAGAAGTCATTAGCATCAAATATTAGTCATCCAAATTGGTTATATTGTTTTAATTTGATCATGTTTGTATCTATTACTTTGAAGTATAACTGAGAGAACGTCATACGATCCAATATCTAGCCGCTAACCCGATACATCAACACGAGATCGATACGTTAAATAAGTAATTTATTGATAACTTAGAGATAAATACATTATAGAGAATAATAACTTATGGAGAGGATAAATTATAGCTTATATCTCTCTCACTTATTATGAACATGAACTGCCTATTTATAGGTCATCAGCTCCATTCGTTAAGTTTAGCCTAATTCGTTATATTTTAGTAACGAATGAGACACCATTCGTTATGCCATCATAACGAATGGTAGTAACTTAATGAATAGCTAATCTATAACGAATGGACCCCATTCGCTATACAATCCATATCAAAAGGGCTATTTTACAATAAATAAATAGACTAGACTATCTATAACTTATTCGATTGCTACAGACACCAAAAGAGTGCACTAACAATAACATTATGATTAGTATTGGCTAAACTTTCATGGTACCATTTTGGTTTATAAATAACTCTGAACTAAAGTTTAATGATATTGGTTAGACATGTGATTGGTTTATAAAAAGTAAATATTATGTTGCAATTATCACTTGATGAGAAATGTTTTACTCTTAAAAGAGACACCATGTGCCAAGCTTGATGATAAGTCGGGGACGCCATTCTTGTAAGGCCTTGGTTAATAAATAAACCTTAAAATGAACACCAAGTACCGAGCTTGATGAGAAGCCGTGGAACTGCCTTTCTTGTGAGGGCTTGGTTGATAAAACATAAATCCTAATATAAACATAGACCAAATGGAGTATTAGTAGTAATTAGTTATTACCTTTAAAATGGGAAGGTTGACAATGATGTGTAAGCAGATTGTTGATGTTAATCTACTAAAATTGGTTGATCACTTGCCAAGTGAGTGTGCAACATAATCTATTTTAAACAACTCTTGGATGGTTAATACAAAGTTCTATAATTGCTCAAAAGTTGTGTGGGTTGATACTTGTTAATCAAAGGTTTATCCTTTACAACTTAACTAACTTTAATTGGTATTTTAAGTATAATGCAAAGGTTATATTTTTACCAAAATCTCAAGGACAATTCACCTAAGGTATGTTTGGTTGAATGTAATGGAATGAAGAGGCATTCGAATGTGAGAAGGAATGGAATGCACACGGGAATGAAATGTACCATTACCATTCATTTGTCTTGTTTGGTTAAACTATGGGAATGAAATGCATTATTACTTTATGTTGTTTGGTATCCAAAAAACAATTGCAGGAATGCAATAGAAATAATAAATACATTTCAAAGGTAAAAAAAAAAAAAACTTTATTGATGACGGTAGTGGTGGTGGTAGCTTTAACCACGAAAATAGTGGCGACGGTAGTGGAGATGATGGCGGCCTGGCGGCAAGGGTGGTGGTGGTAGTAGCATTGGTAGTGATCGCGATGGTAGGGTGGCGACGATGGTGGTGGTGGTCAGGCAACGACAATGGTGGTGGCGATGAAGGTCAGGCGACGACAGTGGTAATGGTCGT
Organism: Bidens hawaiensis; assembly: GCF_021521415.1. Lineage (NCBI taxonomy): Eukaryota > Viridiplantae > Streptophyta > Magnoliopsida > Asterales > Asteraceae > Bidens > Bidens hawaiensis. The sequence goes on along the minus strand of NW_027498877.1, from coordinate 34,201 downwards.
CGTGGTTACGGCGACAGTGGTAGCGCTGGTTGTAAGGTGGTAGTGATAGTGGTGGCTGCAGAGATGGTGGCAACGAAGTTGGTGGTGGCGACGATGGTGGTTAGGTGGTGGTTGTGCTGGTGGCGATGGTAATGGTTGTGGTTGTTGTTTTTAGGTGATGATGTTGTAGAGAAAGTAGGGTGAAGGAGGAATGGAATGAAAAGGGTGGGGGTGGGGTAAGAAGGAATGAGATTCCAAGTGTAATGGATGATTCCATTTCATTCAGCAACAAAAAACCACTTTTTTTCATTCCCACGCAATGAATCATTCCATTCCATCTCTCATTCCTGCATACCAAATGTACATTAATATTTAAGGAATTGTCTCATCTTTAAAGTAAGTTACCTCATGAGTACATAATATAAACCAACTTACTTACATAAAATGATTTTTTTTTTGAAGATCATGATGTAGTCATATCTCTTTCTTTAATTGTCATGGATTAACGTCACTTAGAATAAGGTGTTTGTCCCATATTTAATTACTTAAGTAAGTTTATATCACATGCATGTTTGTTTACCAATTATTTGTTAAACATGTATGTAAATATATCACTTTTATCACTTAAGTAAGTTTATATCACTTTTATCCTTGATCTTCTTAAATATAAAAAAACCCAAAAATATTGTCTTTTATTTATGTATAAAATTCCTTTAAAATTTATAAACCAAAACTACTATGACGTTTACTTCCGGTTAAAATAAATACGACTTAGTGGTAAAAATCAAACAAGTGTATTCATGGATCGATACTTGGTTCTTACCCATACTATACTACATATACTATAGGCACCCTTGCCTATTTGTGTGTAGTCTAGTTAAAAATAAAAGTCATTTTATAAACTTAAAACACGACTTTGTGTGAACCAAAACTCTTTTAAAATCCTAACAGATTTTCATACCACTCCAACGCACATCATTTATCAATCTTCAAGTTCCTTTGATCAGCCAATTTGTTTGAGGTGTCGGTCTTAGCCAAAAGCTGGGTGAAAATACTTTCAACATTGGACCCCCCGCCTGACTGATTACCATTGTTGGAACCTTGAAATTCGAGCTTTTGCTTGTATGATTGATTTTTGATTCTGGTAATTTGGCTTTCTGTCAAAACCCGTGGCTTTTATTCTGATTGCTAACACCATCTATCTAGCTGAAACTGGGGTGGTATTTCCATCCCGGATTATAGGTGTTGTAGGCATTGTTTTTTCGGCCTACAAAGTCAACATCCTCAATCTCCATGGCCTGCTGGCACTCACAGGTCGGGCGTTTTCTGTCACACGCCTCACTACGAGAACTAGATTTGACAAGATCAGTTTGGAGTTGGTCAAATCTTTTGGTGAGGGCTTCTAACTGGGCGGAAAAAAGGGGGTCTGAATCGACATGACGAACACCCTACGAGGAAGGAATACTACGAGGTAGATCATACACAAAACTCTTCTTAGCTGCTTTCTCTAAGATCTGAAGCGCCTCATTTAGGGTACACCTCCCGAAGTCTCCTTCTGCCACTTGATCGACAACCTACTTTTCGGGCCCGGACAAAGCCTTAAAAAATTACAACAAAAAAGTCTACAAATCAGTTTGTGATGTGGGCACTTTCAACAAGCTCTTGAACCTCCTCCTAAACGGAAATAAATGACTCGTCATCATCGACACAAAAACAAGTGATGTTTGCACGGTATTTTGCAGTTTTATCGGCTGAAAAATACTGAAGAAGAAACTGCTCAACCATTTGTTCCATGTGGTGATGGAACCGTAAAGAAGTGATTCTAACCAATCCAGAGTGGACCCGTGAAGTGAGAATGGAGAAAAGTCTAAGTCTCCCATCATCACTAGAACAATCATTAATTTTGAATGTCGCACATAAACAAAGGAAATGTGCGACGTGAGGATGAGGATCTTCGTTCTACGGGCCGTGAAAAGAAACATAACTTTCAACATATGAATCGTGCTCGACTTAATCTCAAAACTCACATCAATCTCGGGTTGTGTGACACTGCTTCCATAACATAAATGGATAGTGTGGCGAAGTTGTCCAGGTGACCATGATCATCGTCGTCCGCCATCTCTTCTTCTGCGGTATCGGTATATTTCACATATTCGTTTTCAAATACCTCAGTAATTTCGTGTGCTGTCCTCCTCAAGCCTTCTCAAAGATATTGTTGGGCATTTCAACCATTAAACTTGAACTCATCATAACTTGAAGAACACCAAAATTTCAACCATTAATTTCAATCAAATTAACATGACTATGCAATATAACAAGCATTTCAACCATTAATTTCTACTCAAGAACTCATCATAAACATGAAGAACACCAAAAATGCCAAAATCACGCATAGTTAATTATCACATAAGTAAAAGCTTCAACAAGATCTAAGTAACAAGAGTATTTAGCCCATAAGGCTTGATACAACTAAAATAAAACTAAAAACAAGCGTATAAATCAAGTTCAAGAACAAGGAATTGCAAACTATATTAAAGAAGGAATGATGATTCTTGTGGATGATGGAAGCCTTCAAACTTCTCTTGAAACACCCTTCAATTTCTGCAATAACTGAGAGAAAATAACCAAGGCTCCACACTTGAAAATGAAGAGAAATGAATGTTTTATAGCTGTATGGATGAAGTGTGTGCACGTAAAGTGCATGGTCGTGTACCAATATAGTAAGTCAATGTTATGCTTTTGGCATACCAGATTTGCAATTTTTTTGATAGGTTTGGCACGACCGTGCAAGGACATGGCACAGTCATGCATGGCTGGCACATGTTGCTTCACTAAATCGTGCAAGATCTAATTGGCTCGGGTATGGCACGGGCGTGCCTGGGTATGGGCACGGTCATGCCTTGTCATAATTCGGCACTAGCCAGTGCACTGGCCTTGATCCTTGGCCACGTTACAGTCATGCTTGGCTCGACATTAGTTTGTGCAATTTTTGGCTCGGCACGGTCGTACCACTCCTTGGCGCGGTCGTGCATATCAGGGCAGAATCTGGAGTTTGTCCTAAAAATGCTATATTATCATCATTTCTTCATCGGGCGGGCGCCCGAACGTGCAAATTCACGAATAACTCGAATGAGGGCCAAAAAATGAATTTGCATGGAGTTTTAAATTAAATACGAGGGTAACTTGATGCTAAAAGATGTACACTTTTTGTTACATCATAAATCCCCACACTTGAAATTTGCTTCTCCTCAAGCAAATGAAACAAACTCCAAAATAACAATAATAACCCACAAGCAATAAGTATCAAAGTTTAAAGGATTTACACGCAAACAACTATTAATGTTACCAATTAAACCTAAAAGATGAAGACATAGTCTAACAAACATAACATTTTGATTGCTATCACATTCAAACTTTGCAAACCTCACAATGTTCACACATACTCAACTATATTTAGTGACCATACATATGATAGTGTATGTTGAGAACACTTGATGATAAGACGATGATTAAGCAAAGAATAGCCTTGTTTAATAGTCAAATCGCCACCAACTGACACATACAAAGCATAAAACATGAGTACCTGAGAGTTGTAATTTTGGCTTAGGGTGAGATATTTTTGGGAAAGTGGCTAAACGGCTAGAAAATTCGGGTCTTAGCTAGCTATAAATAAAAACTAACTAAACCACATGGTTAAATGAGCCGAGAACTAATCAAAAGATGCTCTTTCCTTGCAATGTTTTTTTTTGTTTTATTATTTTTTCATAAGATACAAATAACTACTAAACTAAAAATACACATTGGGAGATAGCATTGTGCTTCTAGGATTCCCACGTGACAAAATACATAAAAATGAAAATAAAACAAATAAACTAAACTTAGCCGAACTGAATTTCTAACACAAAAAATGGGTGAAAGTAAAAGGCTTTATGGCAAAATGAGTGATAAAATAGGGCGAAAATTGTAAAACACAGGAAAAGGCTAGACAAGGGCTACTAGGGGAAAATGTTGGGTGATGAATAATATAAGTGAAAATGGCTAGACATGGGGTCGAAATAAATTTCCCAAATCCGACCCTAAACCCGAAAGTACAACCCAAATAACACCCCTATGTATATTTGGACAGAATCTGGATTTTGTACTAAAAACACCATCTTTTCATCTTCCGACGGGAGCCTGATCTGCAAATTCACAAATAACTTGGATAAGAGCCAAATAAAAAGAATTTGTACGGATTTTTAATTAAATATGATTTTAATTTGATGCTAATAATTGTGTTCCAGAGGTTAATTTATTGATGAAAAAGAAATAAAATGAGGGAAATGAAAAATTATTTTGTTCCAAATGTTTTATTTAAGAAAGGAGATGAGAGAAAATTTTAGTGTTATTGACATGATTAGTGATATTGGATTGACTTGTCTATTAGGTTGGTCTTATTAGCTATTAACTGAGTTAGGAGATGCGGGAGTGCAGGCTCGGTTATATCTAATAAGATATTCGTGTATTGTCAGTTTGAGTAGTTATTATTATAATTGGGCCAGGCCAGGTTTTATGATAATTCTTATAATAGATTACTGTGTTACATAGTTGGGGCCAAGTATACAAAATATTATTTGTTGGGCCTTATGTTGAACTTATTAGAATTGATGTCATATTCTCTGCTTTGGCTACTGGTCACATTATCTCAACTTTGTTATCTTATTTTTTTTAAATGAGATATCATTTTGAGATAATAATTGCTCACAACCGTTTGCTGGTTTTGTGGAGAGTAGTTTTCAGAAACCGTTAGGATGAAACAATACATAAAAGGAAGATAAGCTAATTTTTTATATACTGTACAAGAAATCTCTTAGAAACAAAATCTGATTCTTGAAAAATACAAAGTTTTATCCGTTCAAATTGATTGTACCGAACAAATAGTTTATTCTGATGGTGATTACACGACTCTAGTATAATTCAAGCAATATTTCGCATTTAATTCAGTGTTAAATTTCCAGAATTACAACAGAACGGGTATCTAATTTCTTCCGTTTGGTTTCCGAATTGAAAAAGACATATGCTTTCGATTTCTTGCTTTGATTTTAGAACAGATAGAAACTGATGAGGCTTCAATAATTTCATTAACTCTCTTTCGTGTTGAATCTTTTGACATAAACTACAATTTGCAGTTTTTTCGGGTTAAATTTACCCTATAGACAAGATTTGCCATTTTTTCGAGTTAAAATTTACCTTGTAAACTATGATTTGCGGTTTTTTCAGGTAACCTTTTACCACATAAACTACGATTTTCCCTCTTTTCAGGTTGAAATGTACCACATAAACTACAATTTGCGGTTTATTTCTGCTTGAATATTACCACATACACTACCATTTTTCGATTTCTTATGGGTCAGTGTTCGAGTGAAAGAAAGATCAAGAAAGAAACATCCAATAATATCGGTTCAATTTTCTGTTATTTGATTTCTTGAGGCCCTCACCTATATAGATGGATATGTCGTATTGTCGTGTAGTTTGCTCCATGTGTAGTTGACTTAGTCACAGAGAATTAAAACCCTACATATCTAATCAAAAAATATTTTGGTGTTTAAATTTAAATGTCTAGGTAAAGAAACTAACCGGACAAACCAGTTTCAATTTTACATTTATAAAAACTTTTACTTTGTTTAAATTTAACAAGTTAAGAGACTTTAATATACCAAAGTTGAGTTAAGGGATTTTACTGTGTTAAAAGAGAAAGTAGGTTGACCTTTTATGATATTTAAACCTCTTGTAAAAATTACAATTACATAGTTTAGTTTTTTTATCTACATTAGGAAGATGATTAAGAAGATGGTTAGGAATAATATTTCTCATCCTAAAATAGTATATAGAATTGTGGTCATGCTTATGTACATATACATGTATAAACAAACTCATATTTATCTAAAATAAATATGTGAGTTGTCAGTTTAGAAATGGTCTTAATAGAGGATTAGCAAGGTATATTGAAGTTAAACAAAATATTATTTATATTATAAACGTTAAGGGTCTGTTTGTTATTAGTATAAAGTATGTTTAGGTTAAAAGTGTCATTGTAAATAGGTTAGGGTTAGTATTGTAAATAGGTTGTAACCGTTTCTGATGAAACGTTATAGGGTTTATATACCCCCTCCATCGATCATTATAATTGTATCAGACAAATAATATTAATCAGAATTCGTTTATACATCATCTTCTTGTTCTATATTCAATTCTTGTTATTATATCAAGTTTGTTTGATCACCAAAGTTTACAACAGTGGTATCAGAGCCAGTTTTATCAAAATCATTCTGGAGAAGGTTTTTTAATATCAACGGGCACTACGTGAAAATTGACCTTCGGCCACACGAAAATAGTGTGGCTGTAGGCCTTTAGCCACACACATTTGGTTCAGGACATATGTGGCCAAAGGTCGCGACACCGTGGGTATGATATGGCAACACAGAGTTTTTAGTGGCCTTATGTGGTAATAAGTGTGGCTAAAGGGTACAAGCATTAGTTGCTGGCCATCAAGAAGCCTCTCCAATAAGTGTGGCTAAATGGTAGAAAATGGCCACATATCAATTTACTACGAGTGACCATTGCATCTAGATAGCCACATGAATTTATGTTTCAGCCATATGAATTTTATATTAATGTGGCCAATAGGGTTGTGTTAAGCTTACATTGTGACCTATACCGTGTGAATATAGCAAAGAAATGACCACTTAAATTTAATAATAGGGTGGCTAGTTATATGATATAGACACTAGATATTACATTAAAAGTGGCTAAATATGTTTACTTGCCACTCAAAATCTCCTTTGTAGATTATAGTGTGGCCATTGTCTTACCGTTTGTCACACAAAATGTTTTTCCTAATATAAAGTGTGGCTATTGTAAAACTTTTTGTCACACATAGTGAAGAACTGTGTGGCTAATCTTATCTTATAGACACTGGAGGTTATTGTAAATGTGGCTAAAAATGTGAACTTGCTAGTCAAAAACCCTTTTGTAGTTTGTGGTGTGGCCATTGTCTTACCGTTTGTCACACTTAATGGTTTTCCTAATTTAAAGTGTGGCTATTGTCAAACTTTTCGTCACACATAGTGAGGTACTGTGTGGTTAAAAATATCATATAGACACTGGAGGGTGTTGTCAATGTGGCTAAAAATGTGAACTTGCTAGTCAAAAACTCTTTTGTAGTTTGTGGTGTGGCCATTGCTTACCGTTTGTCACACATAATGCTTTTCTTAATTTAAAGTGTGGTTATTTTAAAACATTTCGTCACACATAGTGAGGTACTGTGTGGTTAATAATATCATATAGACACTGGTGGTTGTTGCCAATGTGGCTAAATATGTGAAGTTGCCACTCAAACACTCTTTTGTAGTTTGTGTTGTGGCCACTGTCTTACCGTTTGTCACACATAATGCTTTTCGTAATTTAAAGTGTGGCTATTGTCAAACTTTTCGTCACACATAGTGAGGTACTGTGTGGATAATAATATCATATAGACACTGGAGGTTGTTGTCAATGTGGCTAAAAATGTGAAGTTGTCACTCAAACACTCTTTTGTAGTTTGTGGTGTGGCCATTGTCTTTACTGTTTATCACACATAATGCTTTTGTAATATAAAGTTTGGCTATTATCATACTTTTCTTCACACAAAAATGTTTATGTTGTGGCTAATGGTCATCTATAGACTCTAATTTTTGTAATTTCAGGTGTGGCGATTGTCTTACTTTTGGCCACACCTATTTAACGTGTTCTATGTGGCCAAATTGTGTGTAATTAGGCAATATATAATTAATTTTATTTTTTATGTAGTAATATAAAACAGCTATAAGCAAGCATGACAAAAGAAACAAATTATATTAACAATAATATTCACTTAAGCAAATGTATATGCAAAATATCTTACAAAATACAAAAATAACGACTACCTATATACTAGCTAAGGCGTCGGTTTTCTTGGCACTACTCCTTGTCTTCTGTTTGGTCACCCGGTCTATCGTTGTGTACTTTGTCTTTGCCTTCTTGCCAACTCTGTCTGGTTCTTTTGAAGATGGGAGTGGTTGTAACGATTCCGACGAAACCGGGTATACTCTAACCGGTAGACTGTAGTTACGTCATATTTAATGTCGGGTACATGAATTACCATAGTAATCATACGAGAATACATGGTTCATGGTACTGATTGTACGTGAATATATAATTCACCGTATTGAATATGCGATCAATCGATCGATAGTTATTGAAACCCGAATGGATCGAGGGTTCAATTATAGACGAGATATATGATATTTAGTGATGTTACGAAGTATTAAAGCTTCGAGATAAGTGGATTAAAGCACAGAAAAAGGATTTCGATTTAATAGTGCGTCGGTACGTTAAACGAAACCTTTAATACCAAACCGAGCAAGAGATGATCGATCAAGCCGATAAAGATGCACAATTATTAATACTATGATGTTTTAAGTTAATAAATGTCATGGTTTGAGTTTTTAAATCGGTTTTATATAAATTTCATTTTTAGCCGAAAAACGACCGTTTTAGCCTCGTTTTAAGCCGAATTAAACGTTTAACCGAAAAACGAACTGAACCAGATTATCCAAAACATTATCCGGAGTACGAGAATCCAAATATGTGGCTAGAATTGAAGGGGTGGGTCCCACCCCACCCCATTAACAATTCCGATCGGAATCCCTATCCCCATTCCATTCTTTCATTTTTTTATTTTTCACAAGTATTCCATATTATCCATCCTTCCTCTCCACAAGATGATTCAAAAACTGAGATTTTAGCAAGAGAACCGAGGTAAAAAGTCGAGTTATGTACGTTTCCATCTTCGTTTCTTGAGTTTATTTGCAAGAAAATGAGGTTTCAAAGATGAAAACTGATTCTTGCATGATCAAGTGATGTATACAAGTTATACAAGGGATCTTGGTCCAAGAAAGGAGTTAAACGAGCCAAGAACGAATTTTTACGGTTAAAACCTTTGTTTTTATATCATAACCGAAACTATAGTGTAAGAGGCTTGATCGTGAATGTAATTTTCTTGGTATTGTGGTATGTTGATTGTAGGCTCTGTATTTAGTGGTAGATAAGGCGGAAAGACGAGTTTGTAGCTCGTAGTGGCGGAAAACGAAAGGTATATTCGGTTATGTTCGGTTTTGGGAAATTTGGACAGATTGTTGATGCTTTAGAGTTAGGTCATGAAATTTTACAGAGGTGTTAAACACATGAAAATATGAGTTCTGTGAATTTTTGGTAATTTTTGGATAAAGGATGAATATTTGGTGAATTTAATGTTCGGTTTTGGCCAAAAATGGTGAAAAATAGTTAAATATCATGAAAAATTCTGGATAATTTCAGATAAGCTTTTCATATCATGTATAAGTCACACACAAAATTTGAGGTCCGTTGGAGGAGTGTAAGTAGGATTTTCGGTTAAACGAGTTCTAGGAATTTCTAGCTCGGTTTTAGTAAAAAGGGAATGTAAAAGTAGATTTCGGTTCTGGAAAAATTACAGGGGACTATGTGGATGGCAGGGGACATCCAGGAAAAATTTGGGATTTTTCTAAGATCGTTTGGTATTTACGACATATTTAGTGTTTAAATGGTGTTTAAAAATAGATAAATAAATTTTAAATATAGAAATTAATTCTGGAAATATTTTTATAAAATTCCCCACTGTTAAAAAGTGATTTGTGCAAAATTTCAAGATCCGAGAGTGAACGGATAATTATTTGTGCTAATTATCAAACTTTTAAAGTTAAAACGCGTAAACCGGTGAAGTTCGCTTAAGCGAGCTGACTGGTGTATAAAAACCCTAAAAATGAACTATTTTCATATGAATGAATTAAACAAGTAAAAATAAATCATCCGAAAATAATTCGGATGATTTGAGTAATTTTAACATATTTTAACAGTTTCCGGTACGCTAAAGACGGAAACGGGTCCCGCGGCCAAACGGGACGTCTAAATCGAGCTCAAATTTCACAACTTTACTTAAACTATCAGTCAAGGACTATTTTCGGGTCGTGTGTGACCAAACTCATTTTTGAAACATAAAAACGAATAACCGTGCTAGGCACGCAAAACGAGAAAAACGACTGATAGTAATGGTGACCATGGAACTCTAAACGACATCACAATCTGAGTCCGGAGAAGTGTTTCTGGGTTAACATTGCCCCCGGAACAGGTACAGTACTGGGTTAACAGTGTCCCCAGATGTACCAATTAATAAGGTTAAAGATTATGTAAACAATAATTGTATACTAATGATCGTATGGATCATATTACAGATTGGACGGGTTAACTGATATTGATTGTTGTTACCTGCTTGCATGTGCTAAGGTGAGTTTCACGAGCCCCTTTTTACTGAACTGTTTTAAATATTTTCCCGGGGCGGGAAGCATGTTTCTATCAAAATGTTTAAGTACATACTGAACGCATGGATTTGCGTTGATTTTACTGAACGCATGGATTTGCGTGGATTTTACTGAACGCATGGATTTGCGTGAATTTATATATATTGTTTTTTGTACGGGAATCGTATGGAAATGTACTAAGATGGTAATTGTCTGAGTTGTTAATATTGTAAGGTCCCGCAACAGTGTTTCTGGGTTAACAGTGTTCCCAGAGGATATTAAATGGGTTTCTGGGTTAACAGTGTCCCCAGAGGTTATTAAATGGGTTTCTGGGTTAACAGTGTCCCCAGAGGGTATTAAATGTGTTTCTGGGTTAACAGTGTCCCCAGAGGTTATTAAATGTGTTTCTGGGTTAACAGTGTCCCCAGGGGTTATGGGATGTGTCTCTGGGTTAACAGAGGTTGCACTTGGGGGCTTAGCATAATTACATCGCTAATATATGATTATTATAATGATTTGTCATCGTTTACTTAACTTAGTGAAACTCACCAACTATTCGTAGTTGACCCGTTTTCTCACATGCTTTTCAGGTACAATTAAGATGAACTGATTGCTTACGTGCTAAGTGTTTGATGTGTGTAAGATTTGCGTGCGGGATGTTAGGATACATTATGACAGATAGAATTATGTATCGTATGGTATGATGTGTGTATCACCTAGACGGTAATGAAATACGAGATAATGTAATTTTGAAGTATATTAATGCATTCAGTTTTCTTTATAAACAATGTGGTTGATATCAGAGGCGTCTGTCGCATCCCGTTAACGTTTCCGCTGCGGTTGCGGGGTGTTACAGAACTTGGTATCAGAGCCATTGGTTATAAAAGAATTAGGATGTCTTTAAAAAGATACCTAAAATATAACCAGTAGCTCAAGTATTGTAGGATCTGAATATCAACTAACAATTTATAGTGACAAGGTCTGGATGAACTTGGATGGACAAGTGAGTTGTTATGGTCCGGAACATAATAACAGACTTGTCCGCACGAGGGAATTCAGGGGAAGTCACGGGGTACATTAATAGGTAAAAATGGCAACATATATGTAAAGTATATAATATTATTTATGTGTGCTAATGTGCATATATATATATATACGTGCATATCTTGTGGGTACATGTATTGAGAAATGGGACCCGGATAAGGAACCGGGGGATGAAATAATAAAAGTACCGAGGATGCCGAAATTTCTAAGAGCATCGGTTGATGATGAGTCTGACTTATCGGGTCATAATTATGATAGTACCAAGTTAGATCTCCCGTTTGACATTAACCAGAAATATCTAGTAACCGTCACTCCCAACCAAAATTGACGAATCCCTTACCCTACCAACACCGGTACCGTATATCCTAATAACCCCAGATGTTCACCCGAACCGTCGACCCTCACGTACAGACGGATCCGTACCTGAACCAATTCTTATTCCATTAAGGTAAAGGAGTAAATAAATAAATAAATAAATAAATAAAATAAAATAAAATAATATATAGAAATATATATATATATATATGTATTGCTCACTCACAAACATATGAGACAGACCAACTTCAGATCGAGAATTACCGATTTTAGCAAACCTAGAACGCCTGAGGACATTGACTGAGCAAGTGTAGAGTTTCCCATAATAGTAATTAATAATATTTGAAAGCAACCCATGTTGCGCAATTACCTTGAACCTTGCAACTCCCTATGTTATCCTTGCATCCGTTAGATGTCTACACCCATGTATGCTCGAATAGAATGATTACCTATACACAAAGAAGTGTTGGAATCATTATAGCATAGTTGGTTGTTCGTTCGTAGGAGGTATACTGTGTATGCCGGATATACGAATAAACACGGACATTATAACTCCATGGTATGTAATCGTTTGGTGCTCACGGTGAGCATGTAACGGTTATCCTGACATGCAGAAGGATATTGAACTCAAGCATATTAAACATTGATCTTTGTTGAGAAAGATCTCTATGTCAGTTGGTGACAAGGGTTATGAAGCGTATTTAAAAGTTAACCGACGTCAGGTTAAGTCCATATGTTATTATACTTGTGGGACATATATACTAGATACTGGTATGTGTAATATGTATGATAATATTTGGTGTGTATGTGTACCTGCTGTTATGATTGAACTGGAACTATACGGTGAGATTAGTATTGATTACTGCGTACGGGATGAGTACGGCAGAATGACATAAAAAGAGTAACTCCAATGATGGAGATTGATATGATTTGGTTGATTGCTCAAAGATAGCAGATGATGATACCGAATGTAGTATCACAGATCACTGCTAGTGTTGATGCAAATGTAATCGCAGAATTATAGATCGAGCAATCACATGATTATGAATATTTCAATTCATAGTGGTATTACTAAGAGTGATAATGTCCCACCGAATGCTATTATGACTACAAGTATTAGTTATAAACTAAACATGAATAGTAGTCGTAATGAATTAGATCCGGTATGAAGGATATGTTTATCGGTTGTGTTAAGGGGATTATTAATAGTTTACTGATGGTAAAGGGAGGAATAGATTAGCGAGTGGATAGAAAAGATCGAAATGGTTAAGGATATTGGTAAGAGTCTAGAACATTGTGTAGTGATGTATGCAACAGATATGTTGGTAGATTATATTGTATCGTGATGGAACACGATGGTACAAAATAATAGTTAGAAAATTTTTGCTCAGATGATGTGGTCGGAATTTAAAATTCTTGAGCTAGAGCACTTTTATTCGAGTAATTAAGTTCAGAGGTTGGAAACTGAACTATGGAAGGTAGAAATATTGTATGCTGATCACTTAGAAAACGCTAATCGTTTGAAGGAATTGTCATGTCTGGTAACATGGCTAATTACTCCTGAAACTAAGCGAAGTGAACGCAATATTGGGGACTAACTCCATCGATAAGGAGTATAGTCAACCCTGTAAAATATACAACTTTTGGAAGGGTTGTGTCACAAGCCAACCTTGATATATTTGACTCTATTGGAAGCGGAATGGAAGGACGTTAGGTGAAACGTCGAGTGTTAAAGAAGAGAAATGATAAAGGAAGAAGAATGTCGAGTGATAGTAGGCCACAGGTGTGGTAAAGATGGACGTAATGCCACAATTGTAGAACCAAGTGAAGCCCTGTGAACCGACAACCCCAACCCATTCGTGTACAACCACCCGAACCCAACAACTTCAATAACAATCCATCCAAAGAAATCAAATTATGCCAAACAGTTGTACTTGCTATGAATGTGGCAGTACAGAACGTTTCAAGAGAAATTGCCCAAAGTGAACCAAGGTGTTGTTGGAAGATGAACCTCATGACAAGCATCAACCTCTGATCAAGCAAGGAGCTGTGCTTTTGTGAGTAATTCAAATAAAGCACGTCATGATCCAAAAGTGGTATTAAGTACGTTGTAATTTTAAATCAATAGGCTTTAGTGATATTTTTACGGTCGTCGATAGAAGTTAGTTCCTGCTAACCACCTACCAATTAGAAAGATACCGATTAGTGAAACTATAGAACCCCATACGGTAAAATCGCTAACAGTAAATCCCTAATGGTTAATTAAATTGTTCGGAATTGTCCTATTATTCTGAACGATTAACCTTCCCTTATTAACCTACGACCAGTAAAGTTAAGAAGTTGTGACGTAATAGTTAACATGGATTGGCTAACTCAACATGAAGCTGAGATCAAATAGGACAAGAAGATGATTAGAAGCTCTCTTTCGGTCGATCAAGCGATTAGATACAGAGAAAAGTGTACGGTATTATGTTACCACTCTAATCTCATCTTGAGATGTTATAATATTTACGACAGGAAGACGTGGTGTATTTAACAAACGCGATTGCCAAAGTATTTAAAAGGAAACATATAGAAGATGTTTCGGTGATACTTAGATATCCAGAAGTTTTCCCAGAAGAACTTCCTGGATTACCGCCAACCCGACAGGTCGAATTCAGAATCGATTTAATACCTCAAGCTGGCCCTGTTGCTAAAGCATCCTACCGACTTGCACCGTCCGAGATGCAAGAATTATTCTATCAGTTACAAGAATTGTTGGGTAAGGTATTATACGACCTAGTTAGTCACCATGGGGTGCACAGAGTTATTTGGGAAATGAAGGACGGAAGTGTTAGGATATGTATTGATTAGGGAGAATTGAATAAAGTGACGATCAGGAATAGGTATTCACTTCTTCGAAGTAAATGATCTATTTAACCAATTGCAAGGGGCGATTTATTTTTAGAAAATTGATCTTAGATATAGTTGTCACCAAATGAAAAATCCAAGAGGAGGACGTTGCAACAACAGCGTTCGGACTCGTTACGGCCATTATGAATTCTTAGTTATGCCTTTCGGGCTAACAAATGCGCCGGCAGCATTCATAGAACTCATGAACCGAGTCTGTAAACTTTATTTTGACAAATTTGTCATAAAAATTCATTGATGATATCTTGATATATTCGCAACGTGAAGAAGAGCACGAACGACGGATAAGGAAAATTGTGGAAGTGTTAAAGCAAGAGGAGTTGTACGCGAAGTTTTCTAAATGTGATTTTGAATAAAGAAGGCATAATTCCTTGGTCATATTGTAAAGCAACAAGGATTTCACATAGATCCAAATAAGATGGAAACCATTAAAATTGGCAGTCACCCAAGGCGCCAAAGGGAATGCGCCAATTTTTAGGACTAGCCGGAGACTATCAGCGGGTTATTAAAGAAATTTTAGCATTACCCAACCCATAATCCTTTGTACGACGCAATTATACAAATTTTATAGATGATAAGAGACCGCAGTCTCATATTCATCGAAGATGGGTTGAGTTGTTAAGCGATTATGACTGTGACATCCGTTATCACCCCGGCAAGGTTAACGTCGTAGCCGGTGCCTTGAGTAGGAAGGATCGGGTTAAGCCATTGCGAGTGCGAGCGCTGGGGATGATAGTTCAGTCGAACCTTTCGGACCTGATTCGAGTCGCTCAACGTGAGGCGTTGAGAGAGGAACAATTGGAAAAGGAGGAACTTTACGGCAACGAGAAGAATTTCGAACAAGCGCGTGGACGAAATTCTCTATTTCAAAGATCGGGTTTCGATCCCGACCCTCCATGACCTTCGTGAATTAATCATTGACGAAGTGCATAGATCGAAATAATCCATACATCCGGGATCGGATTTGACTATTGATGATACGGATATCTGAAAGGATTTTTATTAATGGTCGAGTTTGGAGAAAGATATGGTTACGTGTATTGGTGAATATTGAGTTATGCAAGAGATAAGGCTGCACACCGAAAACCCTAGGGAACGCCGCAACGACAGAAAAAAATTCGCCAATGATAGTGGGAATAAATTACAATGGATTTCGGGACGCAAATTCACATGATATATCAAAGGCATGAGGTAAGTTAGGTAATCGCGGATCGATTAACCAGTCCTCGCATTTCATCCCAATCTATGACGATTACCACAATGAATTCTCGCCCAAATTCATGATGATGAAACGGTAACTCGTCGTGGAGTACCATTTTCAATGATCTCAGATCGAAATAGTCATCCCACTTCCATTATTGGAAGGAGGGGAAGGAAGCATCGAGAGCTTGAAGCTTTCTATGGGTGAAGTAGTTATCACCAATTTGTTAAATTGAAAATGGGCGTCGATCAAGCCATAAGATTTGAATTGATTCGAGAAACAACCAATCGGATTTATAATATTTAAGACAAGTTGAAAGCAGCGCGTGATTGGCAAAGGGTTTATGCCAACGTTCAAAGGAAACCATTGTCACTGAATAGAGGTGACAAGGCATTTTAAGGCATCACCTTAGAGGGAGGTGACATGAGGTTTGGCA
Source organism: Bidens hawaiensis (assembly GCF_021521415.1). Classification (NCBI taxonomy): domain Eukaryota; kingdom Viridiplantae; phylum Streptophyta; class Magnoliopsida; order Asterales; family Asteraceae; genus Bidens; species Bidens hawaiensis. Next base: position 17,943 of record NW_027498877.1, on the reverse strand, counting down.
AAACCGAAAATAGCTTCTTAATATATTGGACCCCATGAGAACTATCTCCATGGTTGGTCATTTAGTTTATCGATTATAGTACTCCAGGGGCTAAGTACTATAAATGATGTTTTGCCATGTATACGGATTGAAAAATGCCTAAGCGATGAGGCAACGAAAGTACTAGTAATAGAGGTACTCATAGAAGACATGCTTGATATCATAACTAATTCCGTAGAGATAGTAGACGGGAAAACTAAACAGTTTGAACATACCAAGCTTTATTGATTAAAATTAAGTGGAATTCACAGCGAGGACTAAATTATACTTGGTAACGCGAGGGTGAATTCTGAAGGAAAAACCCCCCACCTTTCTCTCGAAAGGGGATAGTGGGCGTGTAAAATTTCGAGGACCAAATTTCTTAACGGGGGGAGAATGTAACGATTCCGACTAAACCAGGTATACTCTAACCGGTAGACTGTAGTTACGTCATATTTAATGTCGGGTACATGAATTACCATAGTAATCATACGAGAATACATGGTTCATGGTACTGATTGTACGTGAATATATAATTCACCGTATTGAATATGCGATCAATCGATCGATAGTTATTGAAACCCGAATGGATCGAGGGTTCAATTATAGACGAGATATATGATATTTAGTGATGTTACGAAGTATTAAAGCTTCGAGATAAGTGGATTAAAGCACAGAAAAAGGATTTCGATTTAATAGTGCGTCGGTACGTTAAACGAAACCTTTAATACCAAACCGAGCAAGAGATGATCGATCAAGCCGATAAAGATGCACAATTATTAATACTATAATGTTTTAAGTTAATAAATGTCATGGTTTGAGTTTTTAAATCGGTTTTATATAAATTTCATTTTTAGCCGAAAAACGACCGTTTTAGCCTCGTTTTAAGCCGAATTAAACGTTTAACCGAAAAACGAACTGAACCAGATTATCCAAAACATTATCCGGATTACGAGAATCCAAACATGTGGCTAGAATTGAAGGGGTGGGTCCCACCCCACCCCATTAACAATTCCGATCGGAATCCCTATCCCCATTCCATTCTTTCATTTTTTTTTATTTATTTATTTTTTTTCACACGTATTCCATATTATCCATCCTTACTCTCCACAAGATGATTCAAAAACCGAGATTTTAGCAAGAGAACCGAGGTAAAAAGTCGAGTTATGTACGTTTCCATCTTCGTTTCTTGAGTTTATTTGCAAGAAAATGAGGTTTCAAAGATGAAAACCAATTCTTGCATGATCAAGTGATGTATACAAGTTATACAAGGGATCTTGGTCCAAGAAAGGAGTTAAACGAGCCAAGAACGAATTTTTACGGTTAAAACCTTTGTTTTTATATCATAACCGAAACTATAGTGTAAGAGGCTTGATCGTGAATGTAACTTGCTTGGTATTGTGGTATGTTGATTGTAGGCTCTGTATTTAGTGGTAGATAAGGCGGAAAGACGAGTTTGTAGCTCGTAGTGGCGGAAAACCAAAGGTATATTCGGTTATGTTCGGTTTTGGGAAATTTGGACAGATTGTTGATGCTTTTGAGTTAGGTCATGAAATTTTACAGAGGTGTTAAACACATGAAAATATGAGCTCTGTAAATTTTTTGTAATATTTGGATAAAGGATGAATATTTGGTGAATTTAATGCTCGGTTTTGGCCAAAAATGGTGAAAAATAGTTAAATATCATGAAAAATTCTGGAAAATTTCAGATAAGCTTTTCATATCATGTATAAGTCACACACACAATTTGAGGTTCGTTGGAGGATTCTAAGTAGGCTTTTTGGTTAAACGAGTTCTAGGAATTTCTAGCTTGGTTTTAGTAAAAAGGGCATGTAAAAGTAGATTTCGGTTCTGGAAATATTACAGGGGAATATGTGGATGGCAGGGGACATCCAGGAAAAATTTGGGATTTTTCTAAGATCGTTTGGTATTTACGACATATTTAGTGTTTAAATGGTGTTTAAAAAGAGATAAATAAACTTTAAATATAGAAATTAATTCTGGAAATATTTTTATAAAATTCCCCACTGTTAAAAAGTGATTTGTGCAAAATTTCAAGATCCGAGAGTGAACGGATAATTATTTGTGCTAATTATCAAACTTTTAAAGTTAAAACGCGTAAACCGGTGAAGTTCGCTTAAGCGAGCTGACTGGTGTATAAAAACCCTAAAAATGAACTATTTTCATATAAATGAATTAAACAAGTAAAAATAAATCATCCGAAAATAATTCGGATGATTTGAGTAATTTTAACATATTTTAACAGTTTCCGGTACGCTAAAGACGGAAACGGGTTCCGCGGCCAAACGGGGCTTCTAAATCGAGCTCAAATTTCACAACTTTACTTAAACTATCAGTCAACGACTATTTTCGGGTCGTGTGTGACCAAACTCATTTTTGAAACATAAACGAATAACCGTGCTAGGCACGCAAAACGAGAAAAAACGACTGATAGTAATGGTGACCATGGAACTCTAAACGACATCACAATCTGAGTCCGGAGAAGTGTTTCTGGGTTAACATTGCCACCGGAACAGGTACAGTACTGGGTTAACAGTGTCCCCAGATGTACCAATTAATAAGGTTAAAGATTATGTAAACAATAATTGTATAGTAATGATCGTAGGGATCATATTACAGATTGGACGGGTTGACTGATATTGATCGTTGTTACCTGCTTGCATGTGCTAAGGTGAGTTTCACGAGCCCCTTTTTACTGAACTGTTTTAAATATTTTCCCGGGACGGGAAGCATGTTTCTATCAAAATGTTTAAGTACATACTGAACGCATGGATTTGCGTGGATTTTTCTGAACGCATGGATTTGCGTGGATTTTACTGAACGCATGGATTTGCGTGAATTTATATATATTGTTTTTTGTACGGGAATCGTACGGAAATGTACTAAGATGGTAATTGTCTGAGTTGTTAATATTGTAAGGTCCCGCAACAGTGTTTCTGGGTTAACAGTGTCCTCAGAGGATATTAAATGGGTTTCTGGGTTAACAGTGTCCCCAGAGGATATTAAATGTGTTTCTGGGTTAACAGTGTCCCTAGAGGTTATTAAATGGGTTTCTGGGTTAACAGTGTCCCAGAGGGTATTAAATGTGTTTCTGGGTTAACAGTGTCCCCAGAGGATATTAAATGTTTTTATGGGTTAACAGTGTCCCCAGAGGTTATTAAATGTGTTTCTGGGTTAACAGTGTCCCCAGGGGTTATGGGATGTGTCTCTGGGTTAACAGAGGTTGCACTTGGGGGCTCAGCATAACTACATCGCTAATATATGATTATTATAATGATTTGTCATCGTTTACTTAACTTAGTGAAACTCACCAACTATTCGTAGTTGACCCGTTTTCTCACATGCTTTTCAGGTACAATTAAGATGAACTGATTGCTTACATGCTAAGTGTTTGATATGTGTAAGATTTGCGTGCGGGATGTTAGGATACATTATGACAGATAGAATTATGTATCGTATGGTATGATGTGTGTATCACCTAGACGGTAATGAAATACGAGATAATGTAATTTTGAAGTATATTAATGCATTCAGTTTTCTTTATAAACAATGTGGTTGATATCAGAGGTGTCTGTTGCATCTCGTTTACGTTTCCGCTGCGGTTGCGGGGTGTTACAGTGGTGGTATCTGGAACAACAGAATATGAAAAACAAATATGTATACTTAATGTCGTATTTTGTAATTGAATAGAACAAAATAGTATGCATACATACATACCGAACGTTCGTTTAACAGTTCGTGAACCTTTCGGCGGGAAGTTCATTAATGTTCGTTTATCTTTGTTCAATTACGTTTGTTTAGATTATAAACAAACGAACATAAACGAACACAAGTGTTCATTTTTTAAACTAAATGAAAACAAACATAGATATTTGTTCGGTTAAGTTAAAAGGGAACAAACCTCCTGGTCACATAAGATTAGGTGTTCTGGCCAAGCAACGAAAGTATCAATTGCGTTGCCAACAGTCGTAATTTCACCTGCCTCACATGGAATAATTGCTTGTTCCTTTATGGCTCCATCAATACTAACTTTATAGCAACCCTCCGGGATTGCTTTTCCATGCAACTATTGTGGAACGGGTGATCAATAAACTTTACCATTTGCCACCTTGTTACGCTTGTCATGCACACACAAATGACACTCATACATCTATAAACCAGCATGTGAAATTAAGATGGCTTAGTTGAAGTCAATATATAAGTATATACCCATGTTGGTGGGAAATTAACAATGTTTCGCGCAGTACATACCTGTATTTCAGCAGTTGGTGAAGCTTCATCCGTAGATACATCAACTTTTCTTTTACGGCTTCTCCGTTTTACCTAAAAACCATTCAATGAATCAATCAACAATTAAAGGAAAAAATGAAATTGCCAAATACTTACCGATGGTTTTTTCGAGCCGTTACTATCCGGAGTGTGGTGTAGTTGTGTTGATGCTTGGTCAACATTGTTCTCTACAGGCTTCATTGGTAATATAACAGAAATTGGAATTGTTAGACTTATTAGGTTATAAAATATAAAAACTGAAACTTCCAAATACTTACTAATGTCACGCTATGGGGATCGACTACCGTTTGGTCAACACTTTTTACCACAGACTAGGCCTGCAATTCGGTAAATAGAAAATGAGCACACTCACATTGGAAACGAATTATAAAAAGTACTGAAATTGTCAAATACTTACTGATGTCGCGATATGGGGAGCGGGTACCGTTTGGTCAACACTTTTTTCCACAGACTTAGCATGCAATTCGGTAATAGCAAATGAATTATAAAAAGTACTGAAATTGTCAAATACTTACTGATGTCGCTATATGGGGAGCGGGTACCGTTTCGAAAACTATTTTATCCGCCGACTTGGGCTACAATTAACTTATGCAAAATCACCACACTCACATGGAAAGTTAATTATTAAAACAAATCAATCAAACTGTCAAATGCTTACCTGAGAAGCGGATTCTTGTTGCACAGCCTCACCTGAGGTTAAGATGTTTCCCACAGAACTGGCCTACAAATCAATTTATTAGGTTATGAAAAATGAAAAATGACATGGAAAGTTGTAAAAAACAAAGAACTTGTCAGATACTTACTGGTGCTGGCATTTTCTTTTGCGCCACAGCACTAGTACTTTGGTTAGAACCAACCTGGTTGGGAACATGATTTACCTACGAATTGTGACAAAAACAGTGCCAATTATGTACGTCGAATGCATTAATTAATATGGAGCAGACGTCACTTACTTGACTTGCCGACATTTGCAGCAACAATCCTTCGAGATGTCTGAACCTGACCTCAAATGCTAAATGTTCCTTCTCACGAGTTGCTAGCATAGCATTCGTGGATTCAAGTAGAGTCGTCAACCTGTTCACCACTTCATCTCTCTGCACCGCCTCATACTCAACTTGGGCAATATGTTGCTTAAACGAGCCTTTTACCCGACTCACACCCCAATATTTAACTGTTTTCAATCCGTACCCAATCCCTTTTAAAAGCCACCTTTCTCTTTGCCAAGAACTAAGGTGACGGCATCTGTGCACGGTTCAAGTGCTAGGGCTCCGGAGGCGATCTGCTCCTCATGCTGAGCCTGCAAGAAAACAAATATTCTAATACACTTGTAACATGCTTATGTATCCACATCAAGTGTTGAGACAAGTTATCAGACTCAATTTTTTTTGACACCAATATAAGGCAATGAATTGACTTTAACATGATTTAAAAAGTTTAATACTAAAACATACTAATTTGTTGTCACGCCTTCGACAACAGCTTTCTTATATGCACCATTTTTGTCCTCCATTCCTTTCATACACATTAAAGCACGGCTGGGGATCTCATCCGGTCCAATTTCCTTCTTTTTGACCTTGTAAAATATTCAAGAGAAAGCAGCTGACGGTCATGCGTTAGACACATAACCAACAAATCATTGAACTAGAGAGAAAGCAGCTGACGGTGATTACCAGTTTCTCTCGAAGGTAGGTATAACCCCCTCGTCCCATGTGATGATCAAAAACATTCTTTGCTCGAGCTCCCTTTGATGAAGCCGATTTTTTCTTCAGCCACACATTATAATCATTTCAATATATTTAAACAAAAAACATAAACCATATATAGTCGATCAATCTACGTTTGCAGAGTAGAGGATTTATACCTGAAACTTCTCTGATTGTGTGTACTCAACGAAGCGATCCAAGTCTTCTTGCCTGATCATCGTCCTGTGTCCCTTGGGTATTGCCTTCAGCTTCAGAGGTCTACCGATGTTCGGCATAATGTATTTCGCATACATTTTTCTTCTGAAATCTCGAAGAAGGTGTCCGAGCCGATTCATCACAGAAGGCCTGCGACACGCCTCAATCTCAAAATATTTCTGCATAATATAATACAGTAAAGGTAAATTACATCTCAAAATATAAAATGCACAAATAAAAATAAAGAATAACCGTTATTTGTTCCCACAGTTTATCTCTAAGCTCCTTTGTGACCTCCCTCCAACTTAAATGTCTCAAGCTAACTATTTCCCTAACAACATCCCCTAAAAAACTTGCAAACTTTGATCTGTTTTGGCCAGTGAACCTACCCAGATTATCAAACTCCACTGCCAGTTTGTCACCACCAGAGTTTGCATATTGGGTACGCAGCTTAGGTAACCTCGTCAACCCCCTTGTAGGTTTTTTCGTAGTAGCAAAACTGTTGATGGGTTCGATAGCCTCCAAACTGTTGAGGGGTTCGATAACCACCATCCCTATATCAATGTTTTCTTGACCGTCGTCGTCGTTGGCTTCCTCGCTGTAGTAGCCTTCAGTGTCGTCTGATTGAGCGTCGTCGTCGTCGTTGGCTTCCTCATCGGAGTATAAAACATGTTCTTCTTCGATTCTTTCATATATAAGCTTCATCTTCGATTGGTCTTTAATAATGGGATGTGTTATTCATACACCCTTTATAGGGTGTATATATAGATAGGGTGTGTGTTAAGAGGGTGTGTGAATAACCAAAAAGGGTGTATGAATAACCATTGCCTTAATAATTTGGAGTGTAATTTGGAGTATAAATCACTGTCGGCTGATTTGTGGAGTGGAAAATTTTTAATAATTTGGAGTGTAATTTAATTTTTGGAGTGATAAATGTAATTTGGATTTTTTGAATATTTGGAGCCAATATTTTGGAGCTTTTTGAGTTTTGCCTCCCTTTTAATTAAGAACCAATAGATTATTGGCAGAGAACCTGTGGCTGAAAATAGGCACTTTGCCAGAAGATGGTTGGATAAGCGTGTATTGCGTATTAGGATATTTATATATGTTTATGTACATTAGCGTGTTACAAGCGTAATAGTGTTTTTTAACAAAGTGTTTTTTTGTTTTATTTGTATATTAACCATAATTACCATTCATTAAAAGTTTTCATACAAAAGGCACCATTACAATACATTCCATGAAACAAAATAAGAGTGAATAACAAAATAGATGATACAAGAAAATATAAATTAAAGCATTTAAAAGCTAACTAACCAACATTCAACACAATAAACTAAAAAGTGTATCAATACAACCATACATATACAAATAACCAACCAAATCTCAAATGTTCCAAAATTCACCAAACACATCAACAAATATTTCCCAAATGTTCCAAACATCACCAAATCACTAATCAACTTTTGAAACTAACAAAGTAGCTTCATTGAAGTCATATTCAAATCTACATTTATCACCAATCTGTATTTCATTTTCCACCTTGAAATTTTTCAATTTTAGTAACCAATATCTTAAATTCAGGTCCGACAGTTCACCATGAAGTCTCATTTTTCTTTTACGACCTTCGGGATTGACCAAAGTGATTGGCATTCCATCATAGGCATCAATCTTGGTGGCAATGTGACGCGGAAGACGCTGTGAAAAGCAAATTTCAAATTTGAATGATTTCAAAACTGACTGCTATGTACTTTAGGATACTTGTTATGATATGGACTTATGGAGATCTCTAGTCTTCTGTTATCAGTTTGTAATGCACTTTAAGATAATAGTTACATGTCGAATCAATGTTTTAACACAAACATAAAAATTTTATTATTACCAAAACACACATATAAACACACCATCACAAACATACAAATTTTATTACTACTAATCTATGATTGACATAAGAAACTTCAACTTCAATTCCATTGAGCAATTCAGTTCAAGAATTGCCTTGCCCAAAAGTTTTAACTCGTCAAGCTCTCTCTGTCCTAAATCAACCATAAACAAAACAGCAAGATCTCGGATACAACTAGCGGGCATCCGAGACTTTTGTAATGAGATCCCTGGAATCGAAGCTGTTGCTAGTCTTTACAAATTATTCAGTAAGAGTTTCCCGACAAGCTTTATCTACCTCGATTTGAGCCTCAATTTGCCTTCTGAGGGCAGCCTTGTAGGATCTGGATGATGATGATGATGATGATGACGAGCAATCCATTATTAACTAAAAAAATAATTTAAAATTATGTAGGTTTATGAGTTTTACAAATGTGGTGTAGGTGTATATAACCAAAAGGCTCACAGACAAAACAAAAGGGTGTCCCACGCATGGGAAATGCACACGGACGAATAGTAACTCTGTAATAAAAAAACACAAGGGTGTCCCAAGCTTGGGAAACGCACCGGACGAATAGTAACTTGTCTCATTTGTTTTTGTTTAATCTAGAGATTACTTGCATTTGTATCACCTGTCAGAATTAATTGATCACAATTATACTCACCTATCAAAAATGCCAGGAAAAATATTATGGTAATGATAGCCTACATTAAAGTTAAGCTATATCTTACTAGATCTTACTATATCTTACTACAAATCAAACTTAACTACATTAAGTTTGGTTATTCAATCACACTAACAGCTTCAGAAAGATAATAAAAATGAATTCTTCTGAGAAAACCGTGAAGGCCATAGTGAAAAAAACGATGGATTTTCAGAAAGAGAAAGACGACTCTTTGTTGAAGAAAGTCGAAGCGATTAGGGCTACACTAGCAGCCGAAAAAACAAAGACCTTCCACTCCTGTAAAGTCATGTTGTGGGAAGACGACAATGATTTTCGAGCAATGGTTGCTGATTATCAGCAACAACAGTCTGAATGCTACGACTCAGTGTGTGAGACCCTGGTTGACACCATAACTACGGTGTCAACCAACATGAGTTTTAAGGAGATGGGGGCAGAGACTGCGGACAAGGCGGAGTGATGGTGATGTTAGCTTTGCTGGTCTTGGTTTTTTTGTGATGTATTGTAATTAATGGTACTTTTTGTATGGCATCTTTTGATGAATGATAAATATATATTACCTTAAAATGCTTTCTTAACATGTTTTATGTATTGTAACTAAGGGTACTTTTTGTGATGCGTCTTTTGATGAATGGTAAATATGGATTAATGGTTCTCATCTTTCTTTGTTAAAAATGCGTGTAATCAATTAGGTTAAAATATGTTATATAATTGTTCAAAAGAGTCTATTATGCTTGCAACCCGCTACTGTATAAAGACATATATAAATATCCTAAAACGCATAAAAAGCATGTGTACAACAACTCCTTTCTAAACCCTCCTATATATATATATATATACTTATATATCCAGTTTTGTTTTCAATAAAAACTCCTTTTTCACCATGGAAGAAATCTCATCGAGGACCACCACATCCAGTAACAGAAGCAATCGATCTCAGGTTTATTGTTTTTGTGGTCAAGAAGCCATTCAAAGAACATCAAGCACCAACAAAAATCCAGGTCGGAGGTTCTACAATTGTGCATCTCAGGTTAGTGAAATTGCAAATAAAGTTGGAATTCATCTACAATTGTTGACCATAAACCTTATATTTTTTTTCAACTTAGGGCAAAAAATGTGATTTCTTTATATGGTCTGATTGTGTTTCGTCCACAAGATCTGATGTGTGCACAAGATGTACAGACATAATTCCTATATTGATAAGGGAAAATAAGTCATTAGAAGATCAACTTGCAAGGAGTGTAGCTTCAAGGATTGAATCAGAAAAAAAAGTGAAGATATTGTATTTTATTTGATTCTTGTTGTTTTTAGGGCTTTTAATTAGTTTTGTAATTAAAAGCTAAGAAACTTTGTTATGACTTTAGACCAACTATTATGATGTATTTTTATGTCTGAACGCATTTAAAGGCTTAATGAGTAGTTTAGTTTGAGTGTTTCCGTATTTTAGTTTGAGTGTTTCCAAAATCACAGTGTATTTACTTCATTAAAAAGAGGTTATTATAATATTTCATTAAAAATCAATAAAAATATGTTCCATCCTGAGTTTCGAACCCGCGATATTTGCAATCTATGTTTAATCACAAGCGCCTCAACCATTTGAGCTACACCCTGAGAACGTTATAGAACCTCTCTAATATTTATATAACGAAATTTAGAAGTTTAAAGTTTTCATTTTTACCCGCCAATTAATCGAGTTATCTTCTGGAAGACTCCCAAATAAATTAGCATTGACCAAATAAAATCTCACAATCTCACCAAACCCTAATAAATGATCTGCTAGTGTATTTATTGAACTCTCATCAATCTCAATCTTACCAAACAACTTCATTAATCTCAGGTGAGTACCAAATATTTTTGCTTTAGTCAGTTACATTTATTGGCGTTAATTAGTATATATATATATCGTTGATGACACAGTTAATAAAAAATTCTTGGAAGATGGATAAATTTTGGATGTCAGTAGGCGACAGGTGTAGTAAAGCATATAGAGATGGTGTTAAGGCATTTATACATTTTGCAATTCGTAATTGCGAGGAGACATCACCACCAATTTATGTTTCATGTCCATGTGTTCGGTGTGTGAACCACGTATCTCTTAGTGTAGACGAGGTAGAACATCACTTATACAGGTTTGGAATTGATAAGAATTATACTACTTGGATAAAACATGGAGAAGCCGACACCAACATTCCAATTAATTATGTTGATAATACTGGGTATGCATGCACCTGCATTCCAACTAATTATGATAATAATACTGGGTTTGTTGACACCAACATTCCAACAGATGCCTGTGAAACTGTAGAAATGGTAAATGCTACAAAAGACAATTTCAAAGGCGACAAGAAGTATCAACAGTTTCTACAACTACTTGTTAACGCTGAGAAGCCCCTATATAAAGGATGTCTTGACTTCACCAAGTTGCCTGCATTAATACAACTACTCAACTTGAAGAGCAAGCAAGGGGTATCTCATAAGTTCATTGATGAACTTCTGAAATTGTTGAAAAAGATGATACCTGCAGATAACAAAATGGTAAATAATATGTATGAGGGCAAAAGGATGATGAAGGCAATGGGCTAAGGATACGAAAAGATACATGTGTGTATCAATGACTGCATTATTTACTATAAGGATTACAAGGATTTGGAAGCATGTCCAGATTGTAACAAGTCAAGGTGGAAGGTGGATGAGAAGACTAACAAAACTTACATAAACAAGCCCGCTAAGGTATTGTGGTACTTTCCCATTATTCCACGATTCAAGCGCCTCTTTCAATCAAATACCACAACAGAGAATTTAACATGGCATGCGACGAGTACCAATAAACCCGGTGTTTTACGCCGCCCATCAGATTCACCAGCATGGAAAGCCATAGATGACAGGTACTCCGATACCATCAGAAGTGATCCAAGAAATCTTCGTCTAGGGATTTGCACTGATGGGGTCGAAACCACAGTGTCTGGCCTGTTTTAGCAGTCATTTACAACCTTCCACCTTGGATGTGTATGAAAAGAAAATTCATTATGCTTTCCTTATTAATATCCGGAGTGCCAGGAAACAATATTGATGTGTTTTTACAGCCTTTAATTGACGATCTAGCATCTTTATTTGAGGTCGGGGAGCCAACATATGATGCATATAAACAAGAAATGTTTACACTATGTGCAGTTGTGTTATGGACGATTAATGATTACCCTGCTCTTGGTACACTATGTGGTTGCCCTTACAGTAGATTAAAAGGTTGCGTGGTGTGTCGGGGTGACACTCGGTGTGTTCGACTTTTTCACACAAAGAAGCAGAGTTATGCTGCACACAGAAGGTATTTATCACATGACCACCCTCTCAGAAAACAAACAAATACGTTCAACGGAAAAGAGGAGATGAGAACCGCTAAAGAGCCTATGACAGGGGAAGAGATATACGACGAGGTCAAAAACATTAACAATGAATGGGGAAAGGGATCTGAATCCCTAACTGGGAGTAAGAGGAAAAGGGATAACAAAACGCCGCAGTCATATTGGAAGAAGTTCAACATATGGTACCAACGGCTCAGCTATTGGAAGTATTTACCTGTCCAACATTGTATTGATTTGATGCATGTTGAAAAGAATGTGGCAGAAAGTATTGTCGGGACATTGTTGAACATTCCCGGTAGGACAAATACGGATTGGCAGCTAGAAAGGATTTGGAGTTTTTAGGGATTAAAAAGGAGTTGAAACCGAAAGAAAAAGGCAACAATACAGAACTGCCTGCAGCATGCTTCACATTATCAGAGAAAGAAAAAGACATGTTTCTTGAAACACTGTATAAACTGAAGGCTCTACTAGGGTATTGTTCTAACTTCTCTAGTTTGGTGAATCTTAAAGAAAGGAAGCTACAAGGCCTTAAATCACATGATTATCACATGCTTATGCAACAGTTTCTGCCCCTTGCAATACGGTCCATCATGCCATAACCAATGAGAAATGCTATAATCAGGCTTTGTTTTTTTTTCAAGTCAATTTGTAGCAAATAAGTCATTGTAGAAGAGCTTGATAAGATGCAGGAAGAGCAAATTGTTACATTGTGCCTGCTGGAGAAGTACTTTCCGCCATCATTTTTTGATGTCATGGTTCACTTAACCGTGCACCTTGTAAGAGAGATAAAATTATGTGGGCCACCATGCTTTCGTTGGATGTATCCCTTTGAAAGGTGTATGAAGGTTATCAAAGGGCGTGTGCGAAACAAAACTTATCCAGAAGGGTGCATTGCTGAGGAGAACATTGCGGAAGAAACAATCGAGTTTCTGAGCGAATACCAAAAAAACATCAAGAGTAGTGTTGGTATTCCACATGATAAGCATGATGATAATGGGGAGACAATTCCGGTCACAGGCATTAAATTAGTTGAAGTTTCTCCTGATCTTTTCAAGAGAGCACATTTCTATGTGCTGCAGAATACGCCTGAAATAGCGCCGTATATCGAGTAAGTATTACTAACATATATACTCTAGTATATATAGGGTGCAGTTACTGTACGCTAATGCCTTAACGTACGGTAGTTACGCGAGACGTTCAAAGGAAAAAAACAAAGCTAAAAACCTAAAACGCTCAGCAAACGCACCCAAAATTAATATATACATATATATATATATATATATATATATATTAATTCACAATATATTATACTATTACTTACAGACAACACAAGACCTCTTTGAAAAACCAAATGCCTGGTAAACGAAAAGCATTGCTGGAGAAGAAGCATACTTTAAAGTTTGGTGACTGGTTACGCGACAAGGTAGATCAATTTATTAAGTCTTCTATAATATTTAAAATTCTTTTATAGTTTCTGCAATGTAGGTGAAGAATCTAATCCTTGTAATGAAATTCAGGTTGAAAGAGAGCTAGCGGGCTCCCCAGGTTCTGTATCGGAAACCGTAAAGTGGATTGCATACGCATCACACCGCAACGTTTACAAATTCGACTCGTACGACATCAACAGTTTTGAATTTCGTACAAAATCTCATGATGGTAGAGTTTACCAGAACAGCGGGGTTGGTGTAGAGGCGGATGACATGCACATCAAAAAAGACGTGGTCACGTATGGACAAAACTTTTATTTTGGGGTTTTGCAAGAGATATCGGTCCTAGATTATCATACTAAAAGAATTCTGGTCTTCATGTGCCAATGGGTTGACGTAAACATGTCAAACATGATATTCTTGGTTACACGTCGGTCGACCTAAACAAATTTGGCCACAAGGATGATCCGTTCATATTGGCCTCGCAAGCACGCCAGGTGTTTTATGTTCAAGATCAGCTGGATAGAAAAAAGCATGTTGTCCTCATGACTCCACCCAAGAATTATAGGCATTCGTATGACGAGGTCAATGAGGAATTTAGTGCGGTAACTTTCCCTCATGAGGGTAATACATTTCCACTTGTACAACCAAATCAACTGCTTCGTAATGAGTCCCCGGATGATTACTGGAGACCCAGGAAAAAGCCTACAACTATTCATAATGGAGATTGACACCGATGTCGGTGTTGTCGACCCAACAGTTGTGTTCGTTCGGCTAGTTAGATGTAAATAATGTTTAAATATAGTTGTGATATATGATATCACAATTCTTTACTTTGTACTTATTAATTCAAACTAAAGAAATATTGGTGGTTTTTAATACTATTACTACTTATACTTACAGACCGGTCTGTTGAATTCATTTCATCTTCTGGCTATTTTGGTCAATTGGTGTCAAGTTCAAACATACATCATGTTACATCGATAAAAGTCACAATTGACTTGTAGTGTACCATAGTAAGATCAATAAAGTCATTTCACTCATAACTGACTCGTGCTATATCAAAGTTACATTAATACAAAGAAAGCCCAAAAATGCATCATGTTGTCTAGGGTGTTCGGTGACAGTCATCATTTCTCGTATGATGGTTTTGTTTCTTGCACAACGTCTATTTGGTTATGTTTCAACATACTTTTCAACAGCTGGTTTCCTGCAATACAATATCAACTCATTTTATAAAAAAAGACCATTATGCCCTTCATTTCACTAACATGCATACCAAAATTGTACCCTCCAGACTTTGAAGAATCCTTTGAACAAATAAAATTCAGTTTTGAAAAACCGCTTCCAAACTCAATGCCTTCACCAGTAACCTTAGATTTAAGATTTGGTGATGGCATTGAGTTTTAGAAAGGATTTTATCAAAATCTAAGATCTTTGGGAAGTTTAAGATCTGTGCAAACCTTATATTTTTTCTGTTTGGCCAAGTTTGGAATTCACATAACATATATAAAAGTGTAATAAATTTTAGGCACTAGTTTTATTTCAGTCATTAAAGTCTCTGTTGTTATATAGTTGGTTGTTTAGTGTATAACACACTATAACTGCATACTAATTACTACCTGTCAAAATGGTTTCCACACGCTTTGGAAACGCACATAAGCTAATTAATTTTGGAAATTAATTACATTTATACCTATTACCTGTCCAAAATCTTGGAAAAATACTTATGCAATGATAGCCTACATTCAAGTTAATTAAAATAAAAAAAAACTAGTATATCACACGCTTTATACGCTTTAAATACCTGTCAGAAATCTTGGAAATATATTTATGTAATAATAGCCTACATTCAAGTTAATTAACATAAAAAAACTAGTATATCTTACTAGATACGCTAGAAATCAAATGAACTACAATAAATTACTGTCTCAACTACCAAAAATTAAATTTTTGGTCTATTTTGTTATTCACTCACACTAACATCTATTTTAAAGTTAATTATAAAAAATCAACATCAACTACGCTTCAAAAACGCAACCAAAATATAATAATAACATTTATAGTTAATAATAGCATTTACAATAATAACATTCACATAACATATTAATACCAAAATATAATAACATTTACAATAATAACATTTACATTAATATAGAAAACCAAATTACATAAAACTAACACCTAGCATCCGATTTCATATCGGAATCTACATCCGATTCTGGTGTCCTGCCATCAGATTCCGTATCCGAATCTACAACCGGATTCTCTTCTGGAGTATGAGAGGGCATGATCCTCTCGTACATGCCATCCGAGGTGTAGGTGGAGTCCTTAAGCCTATGGAGGCGAAGGTTCACCTGAGTATGGAATGCCCCATAAACGGACACCACCTTGAAGTGCTCCAAGTCGTTCAACTCGATGTACGCCACCTCAATTCCCGGCACTACCATTTCAATGCTGAAATAATCAGCAGTCGTGTACCCAAGCCACCTAACCATTCGGTTAAGTTGTTGGTACGTGAAGGTGTGAGGGTGGACATAGTCCACAAACCTCACTCTTTAATTCCTCCGGACGGCGCCGGAAAAAAAGTGGAATCGTATGGTGAAAAATGTGGGGTCATAGTAGATGGGGGCATTAGCACCTGGTGCACGTTCGAGCCATGTTGAAGCCATTATCGGAAATTATAATCGGAAGAAAGGTGGATTGTGATTGTGATTGTGATTGTGGATTGTGATTATGGATTGTGATTGTGATTGTGGATTGTAATTGTGATTGTGACTGGTATTTAAACACCATCGGAACCCGGCGGTACATCTCCATGACAATTTGAAATTGGCGGCACAAGAAACTGTAAAGGCAATGATGACGTCGCCACTCGTCAAATAAATGTGTGGCCATTAATGACGATTGGACACGCTTAAAAATATTTTAGTGTGACCATTTATCACTTATAGCCACACATAATAAGTGTATCCGTGACAATAAAAAAACTTAGAAAAAATAAAACTAAGATATTCTTTAGTCACACAACCTCATATAAGTGGTCATTAATTACATTTGGACAGACTTAAAAATATTTAAGTGTGACAATTTCTCACTTATAGCCACACATAATAAGTGTATCTGTGTCAATAAAAACTTATAAAAAACAAAACTAAGATACTCTTTGGTCACACAACCTCGTATAAGTGGCCATTAATTACATTTGGACACACTTAAAAATATTTTAGTGTGACAATTTATCACTTATAGCCACACATAATAAGTGTATCCGTGACAATAAAAAACTTATAAAAAGCAAAACTAAGATACTCTTTGGTCACACAACCTCGTATAAGTGGCCATTAATTACATTTGGACACACTTAAAAATATTTAAATGTGACCATTTGTAACTTATAGTCACACATAATAAGTGTATCCGTGACAATAAAAAACTTATGAAAAATAAAAGTAAACTACTCTTTGGTCACAAAACCTTGTGTAAGTGGCCATATATTTTAAGCGTTTTAGCCACATTACTAATAAATACAATGGTTGTTCGTCATATTTCGCCACTTTATTAAAAATGTGGCTAGAAAATGTGACATTAGGTCACACAACGTAATATAAGTGGCTATATCTTTTACCTTTTAGACACATCTCTTATCAATACAGTAGCCGTTTGTCAAATTTGGCCACACTATTATAACATGTGGCTAGTTAAATGTCACAATTTGTGGCTAATGCATGTGTTTTTGGTCACATGTATCAAAGATCAAACAAACTATGACTGTAGGTCACATTTCGCCTCCCGTTTTTATAACGTGACTAGTTTTTGTCACAGTTTTTTTTCAAAGTGTGGCGAAAAGTACCTGAGTAGGTATAGAATGGTCACGTGAAGAATAATATATGTGGCCAAAACATTCTGGAAGGTTTTCAAACATGGTCAAAGACCTTTTAACCATACATTTAAGCCGAAGTGTGGCAAATTGCCCAGACCACATGTGTGGCCGAAGGTCGATATTCACGTAGTGGGGAATTCAATCAAATTGCAGAGCGGTTATTAAGAAATCAATTAAAGGAATTATAGGAAGGGTTCAATATCGCCTGATTGAATTCAAATCAAGATATCGATTCTGAATAGATTCAGATTAGGCATCGGGTTATTTCAGAATATTGGTTGATTAGGGCTGGTTATTATAAAAAAATTAAATTCAGAACTAGGGTCATTTTCGATTAAAAGGTTTGGGTCTGATTGTTATTGGTTTTTCGCTTGATTAGATATAACTTACTGTTTTAATTTGCACCGGGAATATCCAATTTATGAGTAGAGGAATCGATGGTTGTTATTCTTAATTAGCAGTTATTGTTAGTATAGTGTATTC